>NC_056746.1:66515973-66815973 GCF_019279795.1 Protopterus annectens | reverse complement strand
TTTTAATATCTGTGAATGTCATCTTGTTTCTTGAAGAAAATAAATTCCTTTGTTTAATTCCAGATATATAAATAAAATGCTTTCTTACTGCTACTTTTAAGACAACTAACAATGTAAGGTTGCTCACATATTCTTGAAACAATATCTAAATAAAAACTATATGTACTTCTGGACAAAGATGTGATTAAACAATAAACTAAGTAAAAGATCACTAAAATGAGAACAGTAAAAATCTTATTTAAAACCTGTAACAAAAAGTCATATCTAAGCACACTACTTATTTTAATACCAGACAAATGTAAAATGAAAAAAAATATAACTATAAATTTCAAGTCATATTTACAACTTACCAGGGGAAAGCCAGGTTCCTAGCCTGGTTAAAGTTACTTATTCAGATTACACTCCAACAATGTTAAACCAATAACTACCACAGTAACCTCAACTCTACCTGAATTGCTCTTGCAGTAAAAAGCTTACATAATCCTACCTAACCCTAATTAAGGTACATTATATTAAGATACATTATACCATATCCTATTTCTGTTTCAGATTTAAACTTATGTAATCACTTCTAGGTCTGTCTCTCTTCACCTTATCTGTTTCTTTCATTACTATTAAATCATTATTAATGCAGTTATTAGAATAGCAGACTGTTAGTACAGACAGAGATAGAGTAAATAATGTGGATTGGAGAGTTTATATGCAAGCCAACTCACAAATCCCTCACTTAGTTCTTAGTTCATATCTTTTCTTCAGAATTTTTTCCTTTTATTCTTGGCAATTTAATATTTCCTGTTGTCACTTCATTAATGCTGGCAATTAGAACACTCCAATCTTTCCTTGGCAAGGATATTTTATTTTAAATTATACGGTGACTGGCCATTAACATTCAAAAACATGCACGCTGATTCGGCAGCACAACCAGATCTCCCCACTGTAAAATCTAGCATATATCAATACAAAAAAAGTCTGGTCGCCCAGACTTTCTTCTATTATTATATATGCTACACTGCAGTCCTGTGAATGTCCTCCTTTGGACGAATTACCTAGTAACTATGAACCTGCTATCAGTTTGCCATCCATTCCCTATTGCAATATTACTAGCTTATCATTTTTTAATGTAACATAGACAATTTATTCTTCAAGGGAAACAACCACTTTATTTGTAGATGAAACAATGAAATATAAAGTTGTTTCTAAGCAGCGACCTCTTCATTAGTTAGAGATCCCTTTAATGTGCAATTATTTAGATGACTGACTTCTGCAGAAATGTTGCATATTTACTGATATTGGTGGATTGTAATGACAGAAGTTCAAGTGGCCTTTTATGGTTGAAATTTTCTGAAATGGGTAGTTCGGTCATTGGTTCATGCATTTTGTTTCATTGCTTACTAGAAGATTGTTCAAAACTACAAATTTAAAACACAGACTGACAATTGGTGCTGTATTATAACTGCACAAATATGTATTTGTCCTGTCTGTCATCAAGAAGGTACTTTGTCAGAGGCAGATGCAGTGATTCTAACAATGTTCTAAGTTCATGAGAGCAATATTTATAATCTGCTCCTATTTATTTTAGTCTTTGTCCAGATTTCTTGCACTAAGAGGTTGAGGTGTGTGTGAGAGTAAAATGCCCTAGTTAGAGTTAGCAGGTGGAATTTATTTTCAAGTGCATTTTCAAGGAATTGTGAGCTTCAAGGGAAGAGGTTTACTGCTGCTCATCCTAAGCCTGCTTATAATGTGCAACTGTTTTGTTTAGCAAATGGTATCACTATTGTGGTATAGAATTTTAAAGCAGCACAGCAGGTAGCGTACTTGCATCTTGATACAGAGGGCTATAGGTTCTACTCCCACAGCATGTAGATTTGTATTTTAAGGGGGTGGAGTGCTGCAGTCCTGAGTATGTCTTCCTTTGGATGAGATGCCTAATAACTATGAACTTGTTTTTCAGCTTGCCACCCATTCCCTATTGCAATATACCAGCTTACCATTTTTAAATATAACACAGGCAATTTAATCTTCAAGGGCAGCAGGCACTGAATTTGTAGATGAAACACTGAAATATAAAGTTGTTTTCTAGCAACAACCTCTTCATTGGTTTCAGATCTCTTTAATGTGGAATTATTCAGATGACTTTTACTTCTGCAGAGATTCTGCATATTGATGGATATTGGTGGATTGTATGACAAAAGTATGAGTGGCCCTTTATGGTTGAAATGTTTTGAATTGGGCAGGTTGTCATTATTGGTTCATATGATTTGTTTCATTGCTTAAAGGAAAAATGTTCAGTACTATAAATTTAAAACACACTAACAAGTGGTGCTGTATTATACAAGGGATATAATTCAGTTATTATATAGCTAATTAATACAGTCAGGAAGGTGAATCAAAGAAATGTTGCATGGTTCTAAAAATGTGTGCAAGGAGCCTATGATTTGAAAATAGCCCAAAGGTAAACTTACCCTGCCACTGGCCAGAAGCATTTTCTTTGAATGTGGGTTTGAATGTTGTTTCAGTGAATGTGGGTTTCAAAGGTAGAGAAGTTTTAATGCTAAGTCTGTTTTCATTGTAAGACTATTGCTTTGTTTAGGTTTAGTAAATGTCTATCAGTGTTTCTGCTATAACGTTTTAAATAAAAGTTGTAAATGAAATCCAAATATCTGTAATCATTGTTGAAGTAAAGCATAAAACAATACGTACACTGAGAGATTTGAACAGTGTCTATGACAAATGGGGAGAAATAGCCAAGTAATGGGACATTGGAATGGCTGCGTGGGTGGGGGGGGCTGCGTGGGTGGATGGGGTGGGGCTGTGTGGGTGGGGCTCTGGGTTTGCACCCCCTGCAAAAAATCCTGTGGGCTCTCTTGTGTGTGTGTGTGTGTGTGTGTGTGTGTGTGTGTGTGTGTGTGTGTGTGTGTGTGTGTGTGTGTGTATTTATATTACCATGGATTGCCAAACTGTTGTAAAAAAAAAAGTTTTATTAGTTCACCCAGCACTGAAAGATTTTTTTACCTTCAAGCATAAACACTTAAAAACTTCTTTGTAATAGTTAAGAATGTGACCTTGAAGTGTATATTTTTTCACTCTGACACTGAAGCAAAAGCGGGGGAATAGACCATTTTTGAGTGTTCTCATTTTCCAATTTGCACTGACTTTACAGTGAACATATATAAGTAGGAGAAGATGTAATATTTTTTCTCAGTCATACTTGCTTTAGCATTTCTATGCAATGATGATGTGTGTGACCCTGAAATACTTTTTTTATACCTTGACACTAAAGTTTTTCAACAAAACAAAGAAAATTATTTTTTTCATTGAGTGATCATTCTTTTTCCAAGTAGGAAAGATATCAGCATGAAAGCAAAACCCATGCGTGGCACTGCAGTAGCTTCTATCCCCACACACATAAAATGTTCCTGTTACAATTATGTGCTTTTATTTATGGTTGAGAGCATACGATCGAAGCTTTGAAACTTTGAACAGTTTAAATGGAGATCGCTGTACACTGCAGAATGGTATATTTACCATTTTCCTCACTGTAATCTGATCTTAGAGTTGGTATATTTAATTAGCAGGGGATGTGTGGGGTACAGGGGGGTTTCCCCCCTGCAAAAATGTAAAAAAAAAATGATTTTTGTTTTTATTTTTTATATTTCAGAGTTTCAAAACTTAGATCTTACGGTCTTGACCATAAGAAATTTGAAGTTTTGAAACTTTGAAATTTACTAAGTAGACCCATATCTATCTATCTATATGTGTGTGTGTTTGTAGAGAGAAAGAGATTGTATCTACGTGCATAGTTATATTTCTATCTACATACATATAATGTATCCATTTATCTATATTAACTGTGTAACTTAAGAAAGACATTTGCAGGAGATGATGACTCACTGTGCCTTACTGTAGTGGATGCTGCAGAAGACTAAAGATGCTTATATTACCAATCTGAGTCCTGCATGGCAATATTTGATAAAATGATTGCAGTGCCGAGATGACATTTAGTACTTCTTTTTGCTCCTTGAGTTTGTGCTGCTTAGGATGTGGACTTTGTTTACTGCTGAAGGGCTTCAGTGTTGCTGCTATTTCTTCCTTAAGGTACCTGCTTTTTTATTTAATCAGTTTTGTTTGTGGTTCTACTTGGTGCCAGATAGTTTGTTTCTCACTGTGGCTGGGCAGTGTGCTTCTCATGTGTTTCTCACTGCGGCTTAAATGATGCTCCCTTATGGATATCTGGGCTACTCATGCTGCTCCTCTGCTTATATCTTGACTGTTCATTAAACTAGGACATTTGACATTGTCTGCTGGATGATCTGCCAGTCAGTGTCCTGTGACTCGATCAGAACTCAGGTTATCCATGTGAACAGTGTGGTTAACTCTTCTCAGTTTTGATGAGATGCAGTAGATTTCTCCCAGACAAGTCTTCCCATTCAACTCACGCCATGCATGTATGCACTGCATATAGCTGTTCAGTGTGTATAATACTGTGCCTCACATAATTCCTTGTGTTTTAGATAGTAATCTCTACACCACAGCAGAAGTGTCCTTTGACTGTTCTATCCATACCGTAATCATTTGCATCGCATGCATGTTGTGGTATCAGTATGTCAGACAAGGTGACAGAATAGCTGTTTTCTGTAAAAAGCTGTAGCGTCCTTACTCTTTTTATTTAGTCAGTTAATAACCCTACTAGTATAATATGTATTAAAAGATTTGATCCATAGTCTGACTTTCATATTTTTGCTTCTGACCTGCTTTCTTGTCTTCCCCCCATGATTGTACATGTAATAGTTAAAGACGTTTTTAAAATGCTCCGTGAAATTGCATACAAACATGGGAAACTGCCTTTTACTTTGTGAAATGCATTGAAATGTAGGTGTTACACTGCGATGCATTAACAATAAATTTGAATTATTTTCTTAAATTTAAATCAGTTTTAAAGCATATTAACACATGTAGTATTACACTCCAAATACAAATAACTGGTTTCTTTTAAAGTGTGGTAGCAATACTAACAGGCCAAACCCGTGGTAGCGATAATTAAGGCCACAGAGAAAGCTTGATACAGAGAGTATTATAGAGGGAGATATGTGTGGATGTATTGTTTGTAAAAGAAAAATGAAATTAAATGTTCCTGTCATGCTCATAACTATGTGCATCTCGAGTTAGCTTGTAGTTAAGCTGCATACAAAGTGGAGCATAGAAGAAGCTAGCGAGAAAGCGTACTTGACTGCCACGAAGACGTGGTTGCAATAATACATAAGTACCTAAATTTCTAGATGTCATGAAAGAGTTGCTGCATGTGGTATGTTTTTTGTGCCTATTTTTATGTCATTTGCTGTAGATTATTTTGTGAGATTTGAAGTTTCAAGGTAGCTTGTAGGTTCACAGGTTGATAGATATTTACTAGGCTATTGATCTGTGAAGATCTTTAGAAACCTAGCCATGCATTCCCATGAAGTTTTTTTAGTTCTTCTATTTTAAGTACAAATAATCCTAGAATGAAAAGAACATTTACGTGTTGATTGGTGGGTGGAGGGGGGATCTGGTTGCAGTTTCCCATCCATTTATCTAGATTACATTTGGATAGCATAGGAGAATTACTTTACTTTATGTGGACAGGAAGACAATTCCAAAGAATTGATATTCTTTGTGATACTTATTTACCCCTCTAACATTTTTTATTTCTGTTGCAATAGAGATTGAGAGCTCTTGTGTGAATGTTTATGCTACCACTGGGACTTGTAAATTTGTAGTAGGTCTGAATGAATAGGGTCTAATGAATCTCTGCATGCGAAACAGAGGTTCATAGGTTCATAGGTTGGTACTAGGCTATCAGCCCTAGGGCCTATATAAGCCTAGCCGTAACAAATCCCTGGCTATTTCTTCCCACACTATTTACTTCCCTGGACACCTATCTAGCAGGGTGACTGATGTGATCAGGTCACCCCTAGGTAATTTGTATGACACAGAGAAAAGGGACAAGGCTCTGAGATGGTCCTCAGAGTTTTATATTTAACTCATTCCCTCCAGTAGAGCTCTTTTGATGGTGTACCTTTAACTCCCAGTGGTGTGCCTTCCACTTTTTAAAAATGAAGTTATCACCTTAAAATTCTAACAAATACTAAATGACATAGGTCATATATCATTACAATTGTGTTTGCCATCATGTATGCTTCAAGATAAAATATTCTGATACCTGGTATGGAGCATGGTTTTGGAATTATTAATGCAAATATGAACAGGCAATAGTTGACGCCTACAGGTGCAGTAGGAGGTAACTGCAGAAACGCCTGGAGACGTGACTCGGCTGTAATGAGTTAAGACCCTTGATTTTCTTAGTGAGGAAGTATTGTGAGCATTCACATTGTGTCAAATGTTTGGACAAGTGCATACTGAAGGGGCGTTATACTCAGTTATCAGTCTGATCAGTTTGGAATACAGTGAAATTATCACATCCCTGGATCTGGATTCCATACCCTTAGCAATAAGCTGTGCAATGGAAAAGGGCTTTATTATAATAGAAAATACATGGTAACCAAAGGACAGTTCATTGTCTGCGTAGGTTCCCAGATCACGAACTGCTGGATCAGCTTTCAGGGATATGTTGTCAATGTGATAGATACAAGAGACTTATTGTTTGCCAAAGGATACCATTATACATTTCTTGACATTTAGGATTAGCCAATGGTTTTGGAACAAGCTTTTAGCTTGGGAAAGGCTTTCCAAGAGGATCTTGGAGTCATCTTGGGAGTTTATTATGTCACTGAATTTATAGACATCTGCAAACGTAGTGAGCCATAAACCCTTTACACTAGATTTGACTTCCAGGAAGTAAATGGTAAGAAGGAGTCTCTCGAGGACGGATCACTGGGATAAAACATGAGTGAAAGGTCTTTTGAAGGAGGTAGAACAACCCACCATAATTTCCTGGGTTTTATTTGTGAGCCAGTTTGTTATCCAATGAGCAATGTGGGGATTAATACTTAGCTGGGATACTATAGCTATGATACCTTGATGTGGGATTGTATGAAATGCAAAAATAAACAACCAAAACAATGGCCACTGAAAAGATTTTTTTTAATAACTGTCTTAGTGTCTCAGCATTCAGCCTTCAGGAGATAAGACAGTTTTCATAAAAGTACCATTTTATACGCTCACAAATAATCAGCTTACAACCACAAATAAGTGAAACTAATTAAAAAACACATTCATTCATTAAACAATTAATTAAGCTACAAAAAATACTTCATTTAAAGCAACACCTTCCAGTTGTAGTCTAAATTAAGTCCTGTAGGGAACAATGCTCCAAATTTTAAAATATAAATACTTTCTTTATAATGCAATTTCTTTTCAAGTCAAAACTAAATCTACTTGTAATTTGTTCTAAAACAGTACATCTTAAACAATTAAAATCCGCCCCCCCCCCATGACAAGACATATAATGAGCTGCTACAGGGTTATCTATCCTTTTACACTTTACACCTCTGAGGTTTTCCTGGAGTCTAACTTTAAATGAAGGTGTGGTTACCCCAATATAAAACAAATCACAAGAACATTTTAGTGCATATGTCACCCCTTCACTGAGACATGTAAAGTGTTGCTTAGATGTATAATTTATTGCATTTATCTGACTAAAATATGGCACTATATATTTCTAAACAGAACATACCGAAGTGCCAACACACACAGGCTGTATATTAAAATTCACTTCAGGTACTCTAAATTATGCATGAACCAACATATCCTTTATACTAAGACCCCTTCTATGAGATAGAGCTGGACACAAGGGTAGAATATTTTTCAAAATGTTATCTCTCACTAGAAAATTTCAATAATATTTAACCAGATCATAAATCTCATTGGACAGGTCATTTATAAGTAGTAACAAAATATATTTTATTTACTTCTTTATGAGTACTTTGAATGCTCTCCCTTTGCCTTCTGTTATAGTTAACACATATACCCTCTCATTTGAGTTCTGTTTCACCCTAAAAAGGCGATTCAATGCTTTTTGCAAGATAGATAAGCTGTAGCCTTTATTTAAGAAAAAGCAATAAGTGAATGCAAGTTCCTCAACTTTAATTTCTTCCATGTTGCAAAGTCTAGCAATTCTTAAAAATTCACAATAAGGTAAAGATCTCAATAAATGAGGGGGATGACAACTTTTTCTATCCAATACATGGTTAACATTTGGAAATTTCCTATGTACTTTAGTGAATATAAGTTTGTGTCAAATGTCTTTGCAAGGTCTATGTATGTGTCATGCATTGATTGGTTCAGTAACCCTCTCAGAAAAGACAACAAGGTTAAGCAGACATCATCTACCCTTGGCAAATCTGAACTGTTATGGTTGAGAGTTTGCAGGTTGCCTATGTCCTTATTTAATAATTTTATATTGATCATCTCCATTGCCTTACAGATGAAGTTGGCCAAACCTATGGGTCTTTAATTTCCTGGGTCCATTGAGGCCCCATCATCTGGCACAAAGCCTCTTTGGATGATGACGTTGAACAGCCTCTGAAAGGGGTCCTGACAGACTGACCTGGAAGTATCCTGGTATGTTCTCCAGCCTCAATAAAACAGTGTTCTTGGCCTCAGTTAGTGCCTTGAAGACTTGCTCATGGCAGACATGGGGAGAGGAGGGAGTAGATGCAAGGTGTGAGACGTCGGAATGTAGGAGGGGAGGGGGTGATGTTAGCACTAGATTCATCAGCTAGTGGACTAGCTCTATCTTCTGAGTTGTAATATCATTTAGTATTAATCCTGTGCAGTGCTGGGAATTGTTTCTACAGTTTCTAACATAGTTAAATAATGTGTTGTTGTTATCCTTTGCCTGGCTGGCAAATTTTAACTCATGTTTGATTTGATGAGGGTCTGGAGTCCCATCTTAAGTGTAGAAAGAACTTTTTTTTTTTTTTGCATTTTGAGTTACATTTATTTTTATTTGCAATTATTTCTTTTTCTTTTATTTTAAACTTGTTTATTTCTGAGTTCCACCTTAGCATTTATTTTTGAATGTGGCATTGCATTTACTTCAAAAGGGGAGAGATTCATTTATTCACATGTGCATAGAATTTGGCAGTAAAGGATTCCATGTAACCAGTGGGGTTATGGGTCACCAAATTGGAAGGGGATGTTGAATTTAATCAGGTCATCACTCAGTTTCAGTAGATTAGCCTTGGTACAATCTCTGAATACTAAGGTATTTGGAGAATATTTCTGACTTCACTCTTAAGGTGAATGTAACAGACCGGAATCTAATATGACCAGGATTTGACCTTTATAGAACCATGCACCTACACATTTTTAATACATTTTTGCTGTTACATGTGTCTGTATTTGTCTCCTCAATTTCTTGCCCTGCTTGCCCAACTATATCATGTTGATCTTACTCCTTCTTTTCTGACATGTTTTATTTGTATTTTCACATTATATTTTATTTATCATTTATTTATTTATTTGGCCCAGTACAATTGTTTATGGATGGCCTATGCCTTGTTGCATCACTATATTTGTAGACTATTCTGGGTCATGTCTTTCCTTTATTGAAATATATAGATTGCATTCCCTCAACCTTTACCGCCAAAGTTAGAGACAAAGCAAATAATAATTAGACAAAAGACCCCAAATTATAGACACCTTTTCAGTGTCAGTGCTATTAACTTAGAATATCTCAAAAATAATTCAGCACTTTAGGAAAGATGGCACAAAAGTATGAGAAAATGCTAGATGTTTCCCTCCAAAATCTGGACAGTTGAGAGGTCATAGTATGAATTCTCCCTATGATGAATGGCTGCCTGTATTTTAAATTGCTGCTCAGCTTTCTAATCTATTTTTCCTTAACCATGTTTTATGTGGTATCCTCTGAGTTTCTTATGGATTCATTGTAGTTCAGCAGCAGACCCTTTGGCATTTGCCATGTGCTACACTAGGCACTCAGCTCTGAACCTTGCTCAAGATGACTGCTTTGAAGTTAACACCACCAGTACAGTACATTACTGTGTGCATCATCACATTGTTTTACTGTATCGTACATATCATACAGTGTATCATCTTTGTTCTGTGAAACTTTGAAGATGGGTATATGAATGACATAGCAACATGCATCCAATTGCCACAATTATTAGAATGCATGCTCACTGTAATCAGTACCACGGACACATGAAACACTTTTTTTTCTTTCATTTTGAGTCTTGGTAAAGTGAAGCCTCAAGTAACCATATGCATTGAAGCATCCCATGACGTTTGTGATTTTACCATAGCATAAAATTCCATAGAGTGAGTACAGAAAAGAGGAATAGCCAAGTATGTTTGACATGATATCCACAGGTGGTATGACAACTGGAGGAGGACAATCAGAATGAATGTGGACTTTGCCAGGATTTGTAGTAATGAAAATTAGCCAATACTAGTTTGGTACGAAATCGAACCTAGTGGTTAGCACCCATGCTGAAGGTGTCCCTGGTATAAAATGCTGCTCACCCTCTCTCTTTGGAGGGATAGCCAGACAAAATCTCATTCCAGATGGTTAAATGGCTGAAATCTCAATGAACATATAAAAGAAACAAACAGTCCTCAATCTTGGTTTAAATCCTTTATTGGCAAATAAGCACTGTTTAGTACACTTCTAGTGCTGTATTTATTGCTACAAAAGTAGGAGTATACCAATCAGGGACCACTTATTGTCGGGGGGGGGTGAGTCTGAGGAGGGTTAAACCTTTGTTATTATAATTACAAATATTTGTAATAATAGGAAATAAATAGGATCTGCTACTGAGGTCCATGCAATTTTTCACACACCCAACCCAAAAGCATCCATACCTCCTCCAGAAAGACTATTTTTAATATTTTGCTCACCTACTGAAAAAAATGTACCATAACTTTCAGCTAGCTGATTACTCATGTATGACGTAATAGGATATGCTGTATGATTTCTTATCCCCAACCCAGACAACAGAGCCCTTGTGTCTTACAGAAAGGTTGTCTTTAGGAAGAGAGAAACTACTTATAACTTTTGTTTGACTATTAATTACTATAGAAAGTACTACACTGAGGGTGAGGTGTCATATGGTGAGGATAAGTTCTTAGCAATAATGTGGTTTTACCTGCAGTAGTTTCTGCTATACACCCACCCCCCCAATAATCACAGGACTTATTTCTTCCTTAGCACACACTAGGAAACACAATACTCTTCTCAAGTCACATAAGTTAAGTTATATTTCCTTTGTTTATCTTATCTTTTGCATGCTGGATGGTATTTTTTTATACTGCCTTACACTTACACTGACATTTTCGGAGATTTCCAACACTTACCATTCCATCTGTGCATATGCAAGCAGGTTTATTGGACTGAAGTATCTATTTCACTAACAATGTCATTTGTTTTGCCTCTCTGCCAGAACCTTATCTGAGAGATCTTCTATTCATTTTTTTTAGGAAGTGGAAAACGAGAGCCAGGAAGTCCCAAGCTATGCAGTATCCTTATGACCCACTGATTCCTGTCCAGGAGTCCAGATCAGGCTTGGCACCAGGCCACCTTGTTATTTATGGGATTTGCCTGCCATCTCCACTTGTCAACACTCCCCTTCACTGCTTTGCTGCTCTTCAGACCACTGGTATTGCTATCTGCCAAGGGAAAATGTCTCCAAGTGCCAACTTCCCCTTTGCTTCTAGTGCATCTGTTCTTAACAGCTTGGGCTGAGTGGGCTAGGACTCCACTGGATGTAAAACCTGGTGGCCCCACTAGATATCACTCTTGTGGTAACCAGAGCTGCCTTTCTTCTTCAAGGATGGGTGACCTGGTAGCTGTCACTCACTCCCTTCCTCCTTGCCCAGTTCCTAAAGGCAACAGAGCTGATCATCAAACTCTGCTCACTTGAAGTTTATGTACGGCTTTATCCCTCTGCAACACACACCTGCTGCACCAACATCTCTGCTTTGAACCTTTTCTGTAAGTAGCCCTCATAATTAAACACTGTCTAAACTGTAGTAAATTGTAGCTCCTATAGCATGTAAATCTGCAGTTAGAAAAACGTGCTGTGCACTACCTTCCTCCTTTTTCTGTTAGGCATTGCTGTCACACTCTTAGGTTCATAGGTTCATAGGTAGGTACTAGGCTATCTGCCCGAATACATTTATAAGCCGAGCCGGAATGTGTTGGCTTTCGCTGCCCCCTTACATTAGTTCCCTGTAGCTCTGTCCAGCAGAGCCATTGAAGTGATCCCTGGGGTAAACTTTCTGTTTCCCATCCACTCATCAAGGTTTCTCTTGAAGAGGGTTAGCAAGGAGCTCTGCCTAATGTAGATTGGAATCTTGTTCTAGAGCATGGGAAGACTCTGGGACAGGAATCTATCCTTCCAGCACATCCTATTTATTGTTGTGGTGAGGTTTAGATCCCTGGAGCATGTGGCTCGAGGGGATATGGTTTTCATTAGGTGGAGCATGTCCATCAGTTCTGGGTTGGACATGGCCTTGTATGTCAGGGAGAGTTCACCTCTGAGTAGGCGGTATGCAACAGAGTACAGCTGGAGTTTCTTCAGTCGAGCTGCATAGGGCATCTGCTCGAGGCCAGTGATCTTCTTGGTGAGGTACTTCTGTGGTCTTTCCAGTTGTTGCAGGTGTCTTGTAAGGTACACCCCAAATGGGGTATTGTACTCTATGATGGGTCTGATGAATGATGAGTAGAGAGGCCCAATGACCTCTTTCGATCTGGATGCAAACCCTTTTGTGATTAGGTGAGCCACATAGAAGGATTTTCTAACCACTTTGGCAATCTGATTATCAAAGGAGAGGTTAATATCTACTTGGGTCCCCAGATCCCTTATTACGTTTTCCGTATTTAGGTGGCTACCACCTATGTGGTAGTTTGTGGGTACTTTCTTTTTTCCAGAGGGGATGACTATGCACTTTTTGGCATTTAGCTTGAGGCCATGGTTTTGACACCAGGTATCTGTCTCAGTGAGACCCTTTTGGAGGATGTCTGTGTCAGCCGGAGAGTCAATTATAGCCCCTAGTTTGCAGTTGTCTGCGAACTTGGTCAGCCATAGTCCTCCTGTGCTTGCCTGTACCTCTGAGAAGTTTATACTGAACAGAAGGAGTCCTAGGACTGAGCCCTGGGAAACACCACTCGTAATCGGTCTAGATTCAGACCTAGCTCCAGCAACTCTTACTATGTGGGTTCTGTCCGTGAGCCAGTTTGCAACCCATCTCGTGATGTAGGGGTTTATGTTCAGGCTGGTGAGCTTGTCTATAATACCTGAGTGGAGAATGGTGTTGAAGGGCTTTGTGAGGTCTAGGTAGGGTGTGTGGACAACCCTTCCCTCATCTATAGCCTTGGTAACTGTCTCAAAGAAGTCCACCAGGTTTAGGAGGCATGATCTGCCCGTAACAAAGCCGAACTGGGTAGGGTCCAGTGTTTGGATGTTTCCAATGTCTCTGTTAATGAGATCCATGATGATGCGCTCCATAGCTTTGCAGACCAAGCTAGTCAGGCTTATAGGGTGATAATTCCCGGGGTCTGTTGTGACTCCACCTTTGTGGAGCAGAATAACCATTGCTGTGCACCACTCTGTGGGTACGTAGACTGTGGAGAGGCTGAGTTTAAACAGTGTGTTTTGGTGAGGATTAGTTCATCTTTGAGCTCGTGTAGGATGCAGCCTGGGACACAGGCATATGTTCTCACATATGCCATTTCTACTTTAAAGTCAGCCTTGCCACCTGTAGGGCACCTTGGCAGAGCTAGTTCTTTCCTGTTTTATTGCTAATTTTACTATTGTACTAACTGCACTAAGTACATATATAACTTTTGAATATTTAACTGCTCATTCACTTTTATGAACCCACTATGCTATATGTATTATAAAACATCCAAGTGCATCTGCTATTACTCTAGTTTGATCACTGATATCAGTGAAACTACTGTTTTTTTGATAATTACAATACATCACATTGACAGCTTCCAGTGTTTTGTCAAAGGAGACTTGATTTCTGCTTGTGTCGGCCTTGGCTTGATATTGAATGTACCTCACATGTGAACATGTGAGTGCTGCTTTGTTAGGAAACTGTAGGCATTATATACAATGTTTTCTTGCCTGCTATGCTTGATTAGCATATTTTAATATATTTGTTTATCTTCCTATCTCTTATCACTGCAAAAAGCATTTCTTTTCTTTTCTATTAGTATTTTGCTGATATACTGAAACAAAGGGCCCAGTTCCAAAAGACTTGCTGTCGGTATAAGTGACCACTTACACCGAAAGCAGACTGAAAGCAGGTGTTTTAGGATCTGGAATGTTGTGGTTGAACTGTTCCCCTGAGAGGACAGATGCTTAGCAGTAGTAAGATTTTATCCTCAGTAGTAGTTATATGATCACCCCCCACCACCAATAGTTGTGAGACCTACTTCTGCCTTTGGGAACCTCAAATGATGTTGAAATTACTTAGGCAAAGTTAAGTTCTCCCTATTTATATTATCTTTTATGTGCTAGATGTTGCTTTTTTAACCAATCTGCTTCTACTTACCTGTGCTCTCCAGATTGCAGTATTCCAGTTGTGTGTATGCACACACTTACTGGTTACTGCACACACTGACTGATTATTGCCTTAGGCTGACTGGGACCTGCTTCACTGTCCCCCATCTCCAAATTCACAAGCCACCTCACACCATTATTTTTATAATGTGCCTTATATGCTCCCAATCTACTGTCTTTAATACCTATTGTAAAGCTGTACACTACTTTTCTATACCTACTGCTACAGACAACATGTTCCATATACCAGCTGAGGTCAGGCTTTTCTTATTGTTCCTTTTCATTTAATTTCTCCCAGACTGATCCCTGTGACAAATCTAAGATGTGCCATACCTATTCCATTAACCTTTCCTTGTACAATAAATGAATGGTGGATTAACCATAAACCCCTCCCTATCCAAGTAACTAAAAAATATATATATACTTGTTTTATAACCATGATCTGTAGGCACAATGTACTAAAAGTGATATAGAAATCAAAGAAACACATTTCCATCTTAAACTATTGCATCATGTTTACTGTCAGTATGCATCCATTTAAACCCTAACCTATTACTGATGTTACCGGTCCTAAACATCTCTCTGTTGCAAAGCTAAGCATATAAAGAATACGTTAGAAAAGGATGCAATTAGGAACATCTGTTTCTCAGTATAATTCCAAAATAACTGTAGTTTGCTGAGTCTTGGTTAAAGACTCCTCCAGGATCGCTCTGTATTTTATCAAAACCTGCACTACTTTTATTGATAATGGGCCAGGTTCCAGGCAAGGTGGAGGTCACACAAATGTGGTGAGAAATGACTTAAGTAGTTTTCCAAATTAATAGCCAGAAGAAAGCTCAGTATTGTTTTCCATCCTGATGGAACAGTGATAACTATTCTATATTACACCATTCACTACTTTGTCTGTTCTTGAAAATGTTCTGCTGTGATTAATTAGTACCACCCACTACTTTGTCTATTTATGAGACAGTTCTGCAGTGATTACTAACAGTTAAGAAAGATAATATACAAATACTTTACAATAATAGTAAACCTTCAGTGGAAATTTCCTCTCAGACAAATTTACTTAATCGACTCAATCTTTCTTTACTGGTTAAAGAAGGTACAATACTTTACCCAGTCACCAAAATTTCAACTCTCATTGATGTGCTTGTAACAGGCTAGTAAAACCTTGGTATCTTAGCTGATGATATTCAAGACCACTGCCTCATATTATCCAGTTGGTCCTTCAAAACTTTTCAGTTTACTTCCAAGCAATAACCAGTGACAAGTCCATGTGACTATAACTGCGCCAACCTACCAATGCCCTTACCTGTTTTCTATAACATATTTACTATCCAGCCAAGATAAGTTACCGTTGACAACTAAAAGATCAGTAATGCCACCAATGTACCATGGATCTTTACAAACTTACTGTGCTTAATTAAAACAACAACAGTCATCCATCCACCGACTTAAGTCAATAAACTACTTAAAACTTCAGCAAGGCATTTTCATTCTTCCCACAGGGAGAGTATCAGAGAGACAGTCTACTAGATATGTCAGCTAAAGTGATTTTATCTGGTCTAATCCTTTGTACTCTGTTTCTTGCTAGTTTTGTCACATTCTAGGTCATAGGTGGGATACCAGTCTTGATTTGAACCTTCTGGATTACTTCTGGTCTACGGTGATTGGTATGGCTGAGGGCCCCAGTCCATTACCTGCTTAGGGCTCATTTGCCCATGATCAAGCTCTAGTCTTAGTTTCAAATAACCATTAGTTAAACAAGACACTGCTTTCTTATAACTTAGGGCAATTACTCCCGATCAGACTAAACTAGACTAAACAAACAGGAAACGACTCCACATTAGATCTACAAATCACTAATATCAACCATCTCTGCTTAAACACAGACATAATGCCAAACTCTCTAAGTCACTACTGATCTGTTCCTTCTACTTGATCTTTCAGAACAACAAAAGCATCAGTGCAAACCATAAATGCTAGACCCTTTACCAGTCAAAAACAATTACAGTACAGTGATTAACTTGACACCATTGACTGTCCATCTCTCTATGCCCAAACTGACCCTGCAATTGTCCTCTCTTAATTTATTTCAACATAAAAAAAATCAGTATACCCTATCCCAATTAAACCATCGCAGGCTTAAGGCACAGCCTTGCCATTGGCAATCTGAAAATATCAAAAGTCAGATGAACCAGAGAGACAAAGCCTGAACATCAGGGAAGCAAGACCCATTAAATACCCAGCTGCATGATAACTGCATGCAGCATAGAAAACTACCCAAATAGCCACCAGTAGAGTCAAAACACTATGTAATATGGTCTAACCTGAACTTTTCTGGAGAGAAATAGAACAACTTAAGAGGCAGCTCAACAGAACCTCCCTTTCTTGAGTTGTAATTTGCCAATGAACAACAGTTACTTTGCTGACAAATAAAGACCAGTTCCTCAGCACTTCTTTAAGAAAAATAACTGATAATTTCCCTGTAACTTCCAATCCCAGCCAAACCACCTACAAGAACAACCCTGTGCTATATCTTCTAGCTTCCTGTGCTTCTACATACTCCTTCACTGCTCTCACTGTTAAAGAAACCAAAGATGGATTACAAAAAAACTAAATCTCTGTTAAAGAAACCAAAGATGGATTACAAAAACTAAATACCTCAGGAGACAAGCAGCATACTTCTCCCTACCTCCCTTTATCTGGAATCTGGCATCTAAAAGATTGCTACATCTCTCACTCATAGTTTCTATCCATAGCTAACATCCAGCTTAGTCCCATCTAAATTTAAACATTTAGTTATCATACCATTACCAGAGTGTTCCTCTCCCATAAATTTAAATGACTGTAGAACAATTAAAACCTATGCCCATGGTTTTTGAAAACCTGCTATATAAGCAGCATTTTAAGGACATTATCATTTACGGGTCTCCTTTGTAATCAGCAGCACTGATTGTGAAATCTCTTCTGCACAAGGTCAGCCCCATTTAAAGCTATAGATGATATATACAACAATACAGATGATGGTTAAATACCAGTAGGAGTGTTCATTGATATGAGCACAGTGTTTGAAATAACCATTTCATACTACTAAACAAACTATCTAAACTTAACTTTTGCAACTATACAATTTTATGGTTCCAAAATTACCTAAATGCCAAAAGCCTTCAAATAAATCCAAGTGGCAGTCTCTCTGATAAAGAGACTCTCAAAGCTTGTATCTGACAAGGCTCAGTAATAGGCCATGTCAAGTCAATAATGTGTCTTTTTAACCCTTTTGTGTGCCTTGCACCACAAGCATGTGATTACAGATTTTGTCAAGATATTAGACTTGCAACAGGAACCTACTTAAACTCAACAGTTTTATCACTAATTCCTAGTTTCACAGTCCGGTGATTAATTTTTTTGCACCATTCACGTGCATCTACCTTTTTGTAGCTGTACTCTCTGCTAGATATGCATCTATGACATTTATAAATAATTCTTGCTCTCTGACAGAGCTAGAAACTAAGCTGTCAGTACTTGTAATTGCATCAGTTATTGTAAAACACTTCTTTGGCCACTTACTTTCTTACTTCTGTTTTTATACTTTTTTAAAATAACTCAATAAATCACACTGTCTCCATGCATTTTTTGGCACTGTGTAAGCTTTCCTGTCATGTCTGTATCCACAGTTTGAGCGTCATGGAATCCATTTAACTGTTTCTATCTTATTTAGTCCTGCACAGTCAGTTTCTGGCTTCCTGTTATGCCTTCACAACACCATGGAGTTTCAGCACTGAGTATCGTTATTGTCAGTACCAGCAATCTGTCTTCACTTCATCTTAACTTGCACATGCTCTTTTCGTCTGTATTCTGTTTAATTTGTATACTTATATCATTTGCTTTATGTAAAACATACCTGTGTGTACTGTTAAATCTCAGACAAATTTTTCCTTCTTAGCCAAAATTGTTTTATATGACAGAAAATTGCATTTCTGAGTAACAGATCATACAGCAACCCAGATTTACATTCTTTAGCACTTTATCTTAATTCAGTAGCTTACATATTGATTGCTTCTTTCAGCCACTAGTTTCTTATAAAAAATAATAATAAATTACAAATATATATTCATTTTTCTAAGGACACAATAATATTAGCCGGGTCTATATTATTTCCTCGAAGAGGCTTTCCATCAAACGCCTATTCATTGAGCCTAAAACCGCATTGGAAAGAAATCTCTTGCCGTACAAACACCAAAAAATAACCACAAACACTACAAAGTCCTCTCCTAACAAAATATACCAACTCCGAGATCACACTACAGTGGGGAAAATGGCAAACTGACGAGGATGGCCAAGCGATTTCTTTCCCAAGAAAATAAATCGCTTATGTGGACATTCAATGTTTTTTTCAGATTTTGTGATTTCAAGTTCGATGAAGAGGCATTCGATAGAATGACTCTTCGAGGAAATAACAGGAACCCTATTAGCCTGTATTTTACTTCTGTTAAATCAATTTTTTGTTCCTTTATAGAGTAAGTGATAAAATAGTTGCTATAATGAAGATTCTGCCATTTTAATATTTAATAATCTGTTATTTCTTGTTTAAATGTCTTGTTTTTGCCATTGCCTCAAACTGCATAGTATCACAGTGAGTGAGACATTTCAGGAATGTTTATTACATTTTGCTTTATTCTGCTTCTTAATTCACATTATTTTTATTACGCTGCAATCATTTAATCATAATCCATCATCATTTTTGCTATTGATTTTCACCTTGTGGCTTAGTGTCTCTGAGTTATTTGAAATATATAATTTTATCAGGGTCTACTACAAGAGCTAGTGTGCTATATACTCATGATACACTTGCCAACTGCCATTTGCTTAATTAGGCAAATGCTTGTATTCCCACTAACTAGATCTCCTGTAACTGCTTAGCAACCATAGCCCAACTAGAACTCTAACTCTAATCCTAAAACTCCCTTCCCACTCCCTAGATATAAAACTGACTTCTCCCTCCATAAACCTAAAACACCACCCTACCTCCCTAAGCCTAAATCCCTGATTGGTTCCTAACTTTGAAATGACTTACTCAGTCACTGAACCTAAACTCCAACTCCCCTCCTTAAACCTAAAACTTCCTTCCCATGCCCTAATTGTAAAATCTTCTCTTGCATTCTAATCCTAACACTCCTCCCAGTCCCTAAACACAGCTGCTCATCTGAACTTGTATTCAGGTTCAAGCAGCAGCCACACCCCTTCTGCATGGCTGATTGCCTGAACTCATATTTAAGTGTGAGCATGAGTGGCAGCCTACCTGAGCTACAAGATACTCAAGTCCCTAGTTTTAAGACAGTGGGTTTCAAGCACTTGTGACTCGAGAACTTGTAGAACACCCATTTCACCCTCTGTGAAAATAACAGTGTGTTCATATTCAGTGGGGATTACCTGTTTGTCCTGAATCACCTTTAAAAGTGGTAGAGAGATGCAGACACTTGAGTTGGCATCAGGTTCCACTCTTGACCCTTTCTGCTAGCATGCGATACATTTGGTTTTGTTTTCTGCACCTTCTGTAGCTCAGAGCAAGTGTGCAAATAATGAGACACAGAAGAGTTGAATGAATGCACCTAGCTACTTAGCTGACAAGGAAGAGCACTTCAAGAAAAAGAAAGTCATTGACATACAGTCATGCATATCAATCTGACATACTTATAGATAAAATAAATTATTTCTTTAAATTACAATCACCAAGTTAGACAATGCATAGCCAACATTAGAATAAGTGAACAACTATCAGCAGTATTCCAGCTCTGCAGAAAAGCATAACTATATCACACATAAGAATAAATGGCAGACTTGTGAATCCAAATTATACATATTAAGATTAATTATCATGCTGAAAATTATATATTTTTTGTTAATAATCACAATACTTATAACATTAAAACTCTCATTTCTTTTTCTGCAGCAAATATAAGATGTCTATATCTTGTACAATGCTTATTTTACTAATAGTTGCATCTTTAAGGACAGTACTCATGACTATATCTTCAAAGAGATTTACATTTGAAAATATAACGCTATTACATGAAGAAGTGAGATATTGTTTTATCAGACAACATATTCTGTTATCTGACACTCATTTTATATAGCAGTATGACAGCAAAGACCTGTGATTTTTCTTGATAGTACACAAAGAGCACAAATTCATATATTATTAGTGTTTTTGTACTGTTGTAATTGTATGGCATTTGTGCTTTTCATTTATATCTCAGAGTTAATTTGGATAAAAAAGCAATCACTATAGTAGCATGTACCCCTCAACAAATACACACACATGCACACTCTTAAAGGTTCTGGAATCAGCATTTTACAAGGCAAAAAGAGAGGCATAAATGATTAGCTACCCACCAGGGAACATGTCAGCATCTGAATTTTTCATTATCACCTTGGGGTATTAACAAGTCCCTGATGTTTACTGTAGCTGCATTTTAAATATAAATGTTTATTGTTCCATGGTGGTCACAGCCTTGCTATAATTTCTATTCTTTGCATTCAGCCAGACAAAGCTTACATTAGATTACTGGAATAATTCTAAGCGTTTCAGTTTTTCATCTAGTGAAAAGATCAAAAGTTAATAGCCTTGTTGTTCTTTAAATAGCTTCATAAAATACATAAACAGGTTTACATTCGTAAAAACATGTTCAGTCTATTTTTACATGGCTGTACATTGCAGTTTAATGAAACATATTACTAAATAATTTCATTAATAGTATTGACCACTGCTATCTGATAAAAGGACAAGTATTTTTCTATGAGTATGAGAAAAAAAGCTGTAATAGCATTTGTCCAGTGGTATAACAAAGAAAATGAGAAAAGAACGAGGAAGAAAGGAACATCAATATTAATGAAATGAGTGGAAAGAAAGAAAGAAAGAAAGAAAGAAAGAAAGAAAGAAAGAAAGAAAAAATAGAAGAAAAGAAATGTACTTATCAACATCACATAAATTAATGATGGATATTTATGTGTGCTCCATTTTTTGTTGTTTCTATTTTTGTTATTCTGTCTGTAGAAATTGTGTTGTTGTCTATATGCCTATTATCTGTACAATGATACAGGTACATACAGATTCATGAAAACATGCACTCATGTGGATCTACTTCACATGCTCGAAGTTTCAAAACTTCAAACTGCAAATGGTCGAGACCATAAGATCAACATTTTTAAGCTTCAAAATTGTAATTAAAAAATGTTTTTTTTTATGTTTCTGCAGGGGAGGCAAGCCCCCCTGCACCCCCACACCCCCTGCTAAATCAATATACCAACTCCAAGATCACACTACAGTGAAGAAAATGGTAAATTTCCTATTCAGCTCATACGGCAATCGCAATTCAAAATGTTTGAAGTTTCAAAACTTCGATGTTATGGTCTCGACCATTTGCAGTTCGAAGTTTTGAAACTTCGGGCTTGTGAAGGGAATCCACTCATGCACATAGGAATATTCATACACACAAACATACTCATGCATGCAAATGCAGCTTGGGCTCACACACACACACACACACACACACACACACACACACACACACACACACACACACACACACACACACACACACACACACACACACACACACACACACACACACACACACACACACACACACACACACACACACACGCACACACTATCACATACACAAATAAACAATAACATAAGAAGCTAAGACGTATATCACTGTGGTAAGGTCATGTTCAGTCTTTCTCAGTCATGCGGAATCATCTTGTCATGTAATAGAACTGTCACGACATTCTAGTAGATGGTTTAAAAGAAAAGACACCTTCTATTTGTGTTTGAAAAATCTATCACAGCTCAGTGGAGTGCAATGAATCAGACAGGTTACTGTTCTCTTTTCCTAACATTTTGTCTGAAACTGAAGTGGGTCTTGGAAACTGTCTCAAACCCCAAAGAAAGGATATTGAACTAGAGATACTGCAGACCTTTTCTTTTTGTCTGGCTAGGCATTTTATTCAGATGTGCTAAATTCTAAGTTGAATAGAAAGTTAAAACAAGGACTTCTTGATCTCAGATCTGTTGGACTTTATTTTCATCCTTTGGCTGCAGTCATCATTATTATCAACCTCCCTCCCTTTTTTCCTATTTTTTACATGGGTTTTGTGTCACATTAACTCTCACCACCTTTTAGCATTTCAGTGCCACTGTCCTACCTTTTTCAAAGATCATACCTGATTGTTGCAGGTCTTCTCTCATGCATTCTCTCTCTCTCAGCTGACAATATTTATCTTCTCTTGCCTTCATTATGTTTCTATCAAATCTGCTTCACCAAATCATCTTCCGATTTTCTGCATGTGACTGATCCCTGATTATCTGTGCTCCTTGACCTTGTCTGCAACTGAGGCTACTTTTCTCCTGCTCTTATATCCTTAGTTCTTCATCTGTGCCACATTGTGCATCTTACCACCCATCGCAGGCACCTTATCTCTATCACCTCACCCTTCAACTGCCCTGCCTTCACTGCCCATGTTTCTGTGCATTGCAGAAGCACTGGATGCACCGTTGCTTTGTGCACTTCACTTTTCAGCTTCATTGGCATTTTTCTGTCAGATACTACCCCTGACACTCTGTGCCAGCTGGCTACAGGACCTATATTTCTATCTTTGACTTGCTCAGTCAGATGTCCATCTCCTCAAACATCATTTCCAGATACCCAAAGCTGTTTTGCTCTTCCACTATTTTGCCTTCTATCTCAGTTCTCAGCTTCTTGCAGTTAAACCGCATTTCCTGCATGGCAACTATCTATTATTTGCTGAAATTCCTATTCTGAGTATGCTTGGAGTGCCTTATTATCTATATAACATAGCACTGTTGATATGTCCCATCTGGCATGTTTGCTAATGTGGTCAATCATGAATATGAACATCAGTGAACTGAGTCCTAAGCCCTGATTCACACCCCTCCCACTGGGATGTCGTCTTTGAGTCTGAGGTTCATACTTGTCTCAACAGGTCCTTGTACATAGCCTGCACTCATTTTACCAATGTTTTCTGGTCTTCAGACCATTACAGGACTATCCAAATCAGCTTTCCTGGCACCTTGTCTTATGCTTTCTCCAAGTCTAGAAATGCCCAGTTGAACTCTTTGCTCACCTTTAGCTTCTTCCCAAGTATCAGTTGTGCTGCATCCTCATCAGAATTCAAACTGCTCCTCTTCCATCATACTTTTTAGTACATTGTGTATTCTTATGTCAATCACCCTCTCTAGGACATTCATGTAGTGTGACAGGAGTTTGATACCTCTATAGGGTCCACAGTTGTGATTGTTTCCTTTGCTCATGTACACTGGCACTAGTATGCTTATTCTTCAGTCAAGATATGCCTTTCTCTCAATACTGCCATTAGTAATATCAGGAGCCATTTCTCCCCTAACTCACCCAATATCTTGGTCATATCTGCTATGAACTTATCTGAGTCTGCGGCTTTACCTAACTTAATTTTCCTTAGTACTTTTCTTATGTCTTCTAGGTGAACTCCTCCTCTACTCCTTTCATTAAAAGCTGCGTTTGATGTACTACAGCTAATGTGGGTTTTCTTCATTCAGTAGCTAATGGAGGCATTCCTTCCATCTGCCTATGATATCTTGTGGACTATTGAGCTGGTGGTTGTTTATATCCCTTATGAATGTTGTTTGATGACTA
Organism: Protopterus annectens; assembly: GCF_019279795.1. Classification (NCBI taxonomy): domain Eukaryota; kingdom Metazoa; phylum Chordata; order Ceratodontiformes; family Protopteridae; genus Protopterus; species Protopterus annectens. The sequence goes on along the minus strand of NC_056746.1, from coordinate 66,791,744 downwards.
TGTTTTATCTTCCTGTCTTTATGTTGAGGCCAAATACAGTTTCTTTGTGTCATCTGCTGAGTCACGTTCAAAAAGCTTGTAGATTGTCTCTGATGCCTTAGCCTTTGCCATTGCAACTGCTCTATCACACTCTTAATCAGCTAACCAATATTTCTCCTTACCCTATTCACCTTTTCCAGATCCCTCTTTCTTTTGTACTCCTTCAATCTTTTGATGACTTCCTGAACTTCTGCATTCCACCAACAGCTTTCCATACGTATCTTATTTTCATACATGGCTCTGCCACATATCTGTTCTATAGTCCTTACACATGTTGTGTTGTGGTTCTGCTATTCTTTTTTAACCCCACCTGCTTTTTCTTCTTCTTCTTCCTGATTGGCTAGAGCCCTGAGTATTTACTTGAACACTTGTGCTTTCTCTCCAGTCAGCTTCCATGTTTTCAGCCTAGTCTCTGTTGACCTTAGAGTCTTCTCTGGATGCTGCTTGCAGCTTATTATTGTAACATTTTTTTTTATTTTTTGGTACAGCTTTCTTTAAATATGTAAGATCTACATTAAGTTATAGTTTTAATAAATGTCATCTATGGTTCTTTGGAGCCAAGTAGAGTACTTTCTTGATTTGGAATCCATTTGTTCTCAAACATTTCTTTAGAAACATTTTTGTTGCAGTTAGTTATAAGGGTCTTTGGTCTCCACTTTCACTCAGTCACCCTCTTCCTTCACACTGCAGGTATGTGCCATGAGTTATTAAGTTCATATTTGTTCTAAGACTGTGTAGAAGAATGGAAAGACCTTGCCAGTATGCTACATTTATATCTATTTCATTCAAGTCACATAAGCTTAATGCATGTTCAGCTTGTGCCCTTTAACAAGTATGTATGTACATAATACCAAACAGCAACAACTCCCAAGACAGGGTAAAAAACTGGAAATAGAAAAGTCAGACTCTGAAGAAGCCAATTATTTGGTGAAAGCGCTTAGTTGGTGTGTATTAAAGGATATACTTCCAAGGCTTGGTGTGGTTGCTGGTTACTCGAAGCAGTTGTCGTGATTTTTCTATGTATGTACATAATGTCAGTTACTGATGTTATGTTATATATAACACTCTTTTGACATATTGCTTAATCCAATGAATGTTTACCTAGTTATAGTATTATATTGTGTTTATCAGTGTAGTGCTATGTTCTGATAATTTGCTCTGTGCAGCTCTACACACTATATTATTAAGGTTTCTTGATCAGTTTACCTCCTGTTAAACCTATTTTGACCTTACATTGATGAAGTTTCTTGCCATCTCTTTACTCTTACTATACCCCACGTTCTCTTACTCTGACTCACGGTGTTCCTTCCTCCACAGTTAGGAATAAGTTTTAACTTTATTGCCTCCATAAAATGTTACAGTTTACCAGAAGTTCTCTCTTTATTTCCTTTTCTTTTCTTGTCTTTTTTGTCTTTTCTTTTCTTTCAGAGCCTGCGGTCACTTCATCCACCCCTGAATCCAGTATTGCAGGAGATCTGCCACAATGCAAAACTCTCAACCATATTTGCTGAGAATATTGTCATTTTGCAATGTAAGCAACTTTAACATGGACAGTCTTGCTGTGTATTAACTGTAACTAATCAAATACGTACCTGTCCTGTGCTGTAAAGAGTCTGTGACATTTCCCCAAAAAAGCAGCAGTACTTGCACTCTAAGGACCACTTAGCAAGTAGGCCACTGTCCTTTCTCATGACCTATAGATTAGACTGTTATTTACTCTCCATAGCTGCCAGGTTTCTGCATTCAGGAAATAAAAGAAAACCTGTTCTACTTTGTGCCTTCTTATTAATTGCTCAGTATCAGCTATAAACTGATTTATATCTGTAATAATTGGCTTGAGGGTGGGAAGCCTACTACACTCTCCTTCTTACTCTACCATTTTACTTCCCATATACACATTTCTCCTGTGACGCTCTTTCCCTAACACTCCCCAACAACTCCTTTACTGCTATCAGAAAAATACTCCAGTTTCTATTTTCCATTTTCCCCACTTCCATCTAATACTCAGCTTCATTCCAAACAACCATTCTCCCGTCCATACTGCTTTGCACTATATAAATTCATGTTCAGACCCCTCCACAGCAGCGTCTATCCATTATTCTACATTTCGACTTTTTCTTTCCCCTAATGAACCTTTACGACTTCCTATATTAACTATATCCTTTTACTCTGTCCTTTCAAACCCTCTATTTCTTACATTTCATAAACTTAAGAGAAAATACTAGGGCAACTTCTCTTCCTTCATAGAAAATATTTTCTTCCTACCTACTTCTACCAGCTTTCAGACTCCATCACCACTAAATATGCTATAGCTTGCAACTTCCTGCTTCCTTCTTGATCCCTACATCCACACAACTCGCCATCAGTAAAATACCGATCCCGTTACTTAATCATGTTACCCTTCACATTATCCTCCATTTTTCTCCTCATACTGAGACAACTTTCATCCTATCATGACTCAGTAATAGCTCCCAACATTTTACCAGCTCTGTCCCAACCACCTATTTATACTTCCTCCATAAACTCTCCACACATTGCACCAAACCTATTTAATGATGCCTCCCACATTTACCCCAAATATACACTGATTTACTCCATTTCTACTCAAACAAAATACAATTATGTGGAAAAATTCTTTCCAAAAAACAAGAATCAGTAATATCCAAACTCTACCTATCAAAAGCAGCATCAAAACAATCCATTCTACTGACATAAGTATTAGAAACATAAGAAATAAATCTACTGAGTTACATGTCTAGATGACCCAGCACAAGCCTGACATTCCTGGTATAACTGAAACTTGGCTTAACCCCACATGAGCAGCCCTAAAATTACACCCCCTGGCTACAATATCATCTATAATAACTGTATACAGAGGAAAGACAATGGTAGTGCTCTAATATCAGAACAACTACCACAATTCCCTCTACAATAAACCAATAACAAAATTCAATGTTACTTTCCTGAAAATAAACAATTATAGGCAAATATGTACTACTGTCCTTTATATCTCTTCTGGTAACAATACAGCTGCACTGGAAGATACTCTACAGTGGATATCATTAATAATTCTACAAGAAAAAATACTACTATGTGATGTTAATATCAATTGGCTGAACATAACTTCTAACTCCCCTGCATTTAGCATGAACATATATGTTTTCACACAACTAATTAATAGCCCCAGACATTATAGCAAGACAAGAATTTCCTTATTGGGCTGGATCCTAGTAACAGACCCTGACTAATTCATCACCAAAAGTACAATGTCAGACTCTCTCAGTGATCATCTTCCAGTTTATACAACAAGATAGCCTCGCAAACTAAACAACATGCAACCTGTCCAAGTTTAACCCAGAAATATTTATTAATACACTATCATCTATTAACTGGAACATCCTAAAACCCTCCCCTTAGATGATGTTGTCAATGAATTCAAAGCAACTTTTCTAAATGTCCTAAACTGCCTTGCTCCCCATAGAAGGAAACAATAAAAATAAATACTACAGTTTGGCTAACCAAAAAGAGTAGAATGCTAATGTGAGATAGAGAAAAATAGTGGACAGAATGGTAAAAATATAAAACACCACACTATCTCAAAAATTTCAGAATGTTCTGCAATTGTACTAAAAAGCAAATAAATAACAAAAAAAAAACTATAACAAATTTCAGAACAATACTAAACTCAACCATAAAAAATTCTGGTCAGACATTAAAGAAAATTAAATCCCAGCCAAAAATTCATCCCTAACCCCTCTACCAATAACACACAATAAAAAACTGCAATAGAATTCAACACTTATTTCATAGATAATATAACATCCCTTACTAAGGATTCCCCAACATCTAATCTCAACCCTGCCCCTTAGCTGCATATCAACACATCCACTTTCACTTTTGAACTTGTGCCCACATCCTGTATAAAACTGCTCTTAAACAAGTTCAAGCCATGTCCTACTTTAGCTGATGACTGTCCAAAGCAAGTACATTATAATAGCAACCGAAGATAAAACACTGCAGCAGAGTTAAACACAACACTGTCCCAGGTTGAAATACTTTTATTGAAGTGCTTTTCGTCTGCTAAAATGCGCAAACTTCCTCAGAAACCATGTTAATTATTTACAAGTGTTTAAATATGCACAGTCAATCACTATTAATCCAATCACTGTTCATATAGAGAAGTAATTATTTCAGTAGTTGTTTTACTACTTCCTTAAAGTCATCAGCCCTAACCAACTACTAATAGCATCAAACAATGCCAAGAATGCAATATCAACATCCTATAATACAGTAATCTAAACATGAAAGCATAATATATCCTATTGCACAACGCTCTATATATGACATACAAATAAATAATTACTGTCAAGAATACATAAAATAGTACATGTAAATAAATAAAATTTAACAAGTAGAATAAAATGGAATGAAGCCATATAACAAACCTAAGCACATAAACTAATTTAAATATAAAACAAAAACATAAAACAAGATTCAATGTTCCCCTGCTGTAGTATTAACGCCTTAGGCTCTTTAATTTAAGAATACTACGTATTGAGCATGTTTCATTCAGCCCTGGGTGATTGTAAGCATTTAATTTGATTTGCCAGGCTAATTCTAGCTCTTACAATCGTAAGGGTGCCGGACCCACTCTTACGTCTATGTTCACTTGATTGATGGCTGAAAATTTAAATCTATGGTTTCTATACAGCTGGGTATGTTTAGCCAAAGCATTGTCCTGTTTATTTTTATTAATAGCATACTGGTGTTCGTAGATCCTGTCACAGATCCTATGCTCCATTTTGCCAACATAAAATGCTGGGCAATGCTGGCATATTGCTACATAAACAACCATTTTTGAGTTACAATTAAACCTAGCTTTCAATTTAATTTGTAACCCACCCACTGTTACTGAGTGTATGTTGTTCAAGAAAAACTGGGGTATTTTCAGATCAAATCCTTCCGTCTTCATCAAGATGGGTGACACACCACGGGTAACATTTAGAAGAGGTAGGAACTTAAAAGACCTACTTGAACAACAGTGTTGGACTACATCAAGGGTCCCGGGTATGTTTAAATGCCAAAGTTGTAATTATTGTAAATTGGTGGGCAACATACACTCAGTAACAGTGGGTGGGTTACAAATTAAATTGAAAGCTAGGTTTAATTGTAACTCAAAAATGGTTGTTTATGTAGCAATAGGCCAGCATTGCCCAGCATTTTATGTTGGCAAAATGGAGCGTAGGATCCGTGACAGGATCTACGAATACCAGTATGCTATTAATAAAAATAAACAGGACAATGCTTTGGCTAAACATACCCAGCTGTATAGAAACCATAGATTTAAATTTTCAGCCAATGATCAAGTGAACATAGACGTAAGAGGGGGTCCGGCACCCTTACGATTGTAAGAGCTAGAATTAGCCTGGCAAATCAAATTAAATGCTTACAATCACCCAGGGCTGAATGAAACATGCTCAGTAAGTAGTATTCTTAAATTAACGAGCCTAAGGCATTAATACTACAGTAGGGGAATGTTGAATCTTGTTTTATGTTTTTGTTTTATATATAAATTAGATTATGTACTTAGGTTTGTTATATGGCTTCATTCCATTTTATTCTACTTGTTAAATTTTATTTATTTTCATGTAGTATTTTATGAATTCTTGACAGTAATTATTTATTTGTATGTCATATATAGAGCGTTGTGCAATAGGGTATATTATGCTTTCATGTTTAGATTACTGTATTATAGGATGTTAATATTGCCATCTTAGCATTGTTTTATGCTATTAGTAGTTGGTTAGGTCTGGTGACTTTAAGGAAGTAGTAAAACAACTACTGAAATAATTACTTCTCTATACGAACAGTGATTGGCTTAATAGTGATTGACTGTGCATATTTAAACACTTGCAAATAATTAACATAGTTTCTGAGGAAGTTTGCGCATTTTAGCAGATGAAAAGTGCTTCAATAAAAGTATTTCAACCTGGGACAGTGTTGTGTTTAACTCTGCTGCAGTGTTTTATCTTCGGTTGGTGTTTCAAGTCTTTAACAGTTTGTCAAACATAATAGCAGCCAATAGCATTGCTTATCTTGCCTCAATCCTTGTAAATGGGTCTTTCCAGGAGTCCCACATTCCTTCTGTCTGGAAAAATTCACACACAATCCCTATACATAAAAGAGAAAATTCAACAGATATCACTGGCTTTAGACCTATTGTAATCTTATCCCCCTCCAAAATAGTTGGTAAATGTATTCAAAAACTACTGTTAAACTATCTCCTGCAGGAGAACTCTTATTCCCCATAAATATGGCTTCCATTCCTCCCATAGTACTAACACTACACTTCTAAATTTTGTAGGTACTGTCAATAAAGCTCGAGACAATGGCAAAATAGTCTCTTTCTTATTTCTAGACTTGTCTAAGGCCTTTGACACAGTTTGTCAGAGCAAACATCTACTTCCCATGTCTTTACTAGGTCTATCTTAGCCCACCCTTTTATGGTTCAAAAGCTATTTGACACTGCACCCTTTCTCCACACCTCACAGTCACCACTGGTATACCATAAGGTTCAGTTCATGGTCCCCTCCTCTCTAACATTATTACCAGTACTCTCCACACATCCACACAACAGTTCTCTCTAATATACTATGCTGATGATGCTACTGTCTTATTCATATCAGACAACCTGACATGTCCTCAAAAAATGACTTCCAAAGCCTTAACAGCCACTGAAACATAGCTTTGTGACTCACAACTCATGTTCATTCAAAAATATATATCTATATCAAAATATTTAGGGTAATAACCCCTAATCTAATAGTAGTTCTGCATTCTGCTATTTGAAAGGTATAATTTGTCCCATGAGAACTTGACCTGATTGCAACAAGTCAGTATTGAACAGAAGCCATGTTTTATTATCAAGAAGTGCATGATATGTTAGGTACAATCTGGCATATAACCAGTGATAACTGATAGAAAATAAGTTAAGTTTAGCAAAACATTCCTGATATGCGAATATCCTGCACTCCATAATTATTTAGTCAATTTTCTTTGGTTTTCTAAAATGGACTGGTCACTTTTTGAATATTTAGAAAATAGTGAGTTATATTGAATTACTGATGTAATATACATTGCACATAATTTCAATAGGACTACAACGGATCTATTTGAAAATTTTATCAGAAAGAGGCCTATGACATATATGACCTTTGCCTTAACAGCACATGCATTTTTTTCAAATGTTAAGTTAGAACTTATACATAAACCAAGTCTACTGTATTCAGTCACTTCTAACATGATTTTCCAAAATAAAAGGTTGTCCAGTTGTAAAATTATCAAAATACATAATACCACTCAGTATATTAACCATTCAAATAGTTCAGACACATATGAACTAACAACTAAATAATCTGATTATGATATTACATTTAATTGGAAATAGTCTTTCACTCATAAAACCTAAAAAATGATAAAAACAATTCTTAAAGCACTTGCCCATAAGTGGTGTCAGACTTATTAGATGATAATAACATCATTAAAAGATCAACACCTATGTATCAAAGCGATATTTTAATCAGTTATAGTACTGGTCAATAATTACATATTAACTAATGAGGTTAATGGGCATAGATTTATAGAATTAAACAACCTGGTATAGAGTCAGGGTCACCCTGTGTATGACAAGTTCAGTGGTTACACTGTTATGAAGAACCATATCTCATTAATTCCTATGTGGGGTGGAATGTTGCACTTCTTACAGCCTACACACATCCTTGCATTTCAGAGCATTTTCTGAAAATATCAACTTAAAAAACATAAAATAATCAAGGCTTTTCTACTGGGGGACATCCTAGATTTACAATTTTAGTGTCATTTTATTAATAATGTTTTGCCCTTTTTAATCCTACCTTTTATAAGCTGGTAAATCACTAAGTTAAAAAATCTGGCCCCAGGAAAGTCTGGACACCATAAGGAGCTATGGGTGTTAACAAGAAGTGTATAAAAAGGCACTATAGGCTTTAAATGTGTAATGATAACTATTGTGAGGGAAAATACTAGTATATTTAATGGACATAAAGTTTTCTGATAAACTCAGATATAAATTAATAAACACATGTATGCATCCCACACTTATTGATAAAAGCTATAAGATGATAATTGAATTGCTTAAAACTCACTGTAACTCCAAGACTAATAAAATAATTTTCATATGTAAGTTACGATGTTAAAGTAGTGAAACTGTGTTCAGGTGACAGAATGAACAAGAAAGAAAAATATCTTTTTTATGATATTGATGAGAATACTGGTCCATAACTATAATTCAAATGACTTTTTAGTACAAAAGCTAAAAAACAAGTTTATGTATTGTGGTCATACCTATCAACTGTCCAGATTTTTTTCAGAATGTCAAGATTTCTACTTCATACATTTGATCTGTTACTCATAACGCTTGCAATTATTTGGCAAATTATTGAACCTTGAAGTTTTGAAATAATGGTAAACATCTGAGTTTTAGACTTCATACCCTTTATAAAATGCAAGCTAATATAAAAATTGTTATTCTAGCAACTTTCTAAGTTTATAAGAGCAATATTTAAATATTGTTGCTATTTATGGGCCTTTGTCGTACATTATTTTTAACTTTGTTTAGAGTTCTTGCATTTAGATGTTGAGAGGTAAAATTCTGCTAATAACGGGAGGACAAGATTTGTGCAAGGATCATTTGTTCATGAATATAGTATAGTTAAATCACCAAACTGAGGGAGTAATGAAAATTTCCATTCCCTGAATTGACATGGCATCAGAGGTGGTAATGTAAGCCATGTCTCTAAAGAAGCTTGAAACCCTGAACAGTGTATGTATTATTGGTTTTGACCTCCAAAGGAGAAATAAATCAAAGTTCAAAATTGATGTATTTTAAACAATTGTGAAATTTGGCCACATAAAAGTGCACAAATAGCATGGATCCATTAATAAGAGATATATGCAGAAATAAACTTCATTTTGAAATAATCTTAACTTTTGTCAAAGTTCTCAGAATGACTGTTTCCAGGAATGATTCCCAATGACACCACCACACAGTAATGTCAGTGCAACAGTTTATTAATAATCCAAGTACATTTGTTCACCACTTTTTCACCAAAAAAACAATTATGAAACCAGAAATATATTTATTCATATTGGCAGTAAATCCACACATGGAATCTCAATTCTAGTACAGCACTAAGCTGAATGGCATGTTAGACCATCCCACCAGTCAGCTCTTCCAACCTTCAGAGCCAAGAGGCATAGCCATAGTGTCTGCTCTATCACAGAAGACCATCAATGCAGAGCACTTCTATCAAATGCTGTCTCATTCCACCAACATACAGACCAACTGGCCCTGGAAAGTTACAATGTCTGAAAGCAGAAAAAAAAACAGTCAAGGAGCTGCTTTGGCTAATCTGTGATTTGTAAAATATCTTGGCCCTTTGCAATGCTCTAGTAGACATTGACTTGTGCCAAAATAATCTCAGAACTAAGGCTGACTACACCAAGAGTGTATCTAGAAGAGTATCTGCCATGTCATCAGTCTTCTGAAAGTGATAGACAGTAAAGTAATTTTAAGACCAATCCAATATCATTTCATTCTAGGTAGATTTCTAACAACTTTGTCTGTCTGTCTGCTGGATAAAGCCCCAAAGATGTGGCACTTACTTTGAACAAATCATGTCTAGCAGCCTTACCAAATCCATTTTCAGAACACTAAATAAAGGCCCAAATTTCAACCTTTCAGCTGTACAGCTGCCCTTTGAACCCCTCAGGCAATAAAAGATTGACTCTGCAGTACACTATATATTCAACCTATAATGGAAAGCACAGATTTTAAAGTAAACAACCATACATAGGTGAACGTACCTAATATATAATCCAAAACCAATTGATAGCTGAGGCTCATACTTTTGATGGCTTTTACAGTTCAGCCTTCTAGCCTAAATCAGATGACCTTCCAGTAGACAATGAATGGGAGGAGTAACCAGATTCAGCTTGCCCTTCAGCCCAGAGTAACTGCAGCATACCATCCAGGTCTCTGGAGTAATTGGTCATCTCAAAAGGAGATAAAGAACACTGCCTACCAAAATGTTACAACATAACCTACTGATCATCAATATTCATTGAACAATTGATCCTCTTATGGCTCTGCCCCCATTAATTGATCTTGAGCCTAGGGATCCAGACTAAGACCAAATTTGGTGTAAAAAAAACACTTTCCAAACTTGCTAATTCAGCAACTCACTGATTAACAAGTTTCCCAATAAAACATACACAAGATCATCCACCTCAGAATGCACTTTTTCCAATAGTGACTAGTAAAATGCTACCAGTGGGTTTCCTGGAATGTCAAGATGTCTTAACCTTTTCACACCTTTCAATATCCTAAAATTGATACCTGACTCAGAAGAGCTAGATAATCTAGCCAACTTAGCACTAAAATGAGGTCTACAACATGATGCATGTAGACCTGGCTACTTCATTTAACAAGCACCTAGATACTTTATATTGACTAACCACAATGCAGAACCAAACGATCACTGAGTGGTATACCTATACCAATATTTGACGGAGGGTAAAACCACCTCTTATGATTCCTTGTTGCTGTGAACCCAAGATATACAACAACTGCATAATTCTCTTTCTAATTAACAGGGTCATACTGATATGGTGGCATGATCTTCTTTGCAAACCTGGAAGCAAGAAAAAAAAATCACCTAACTTGCTGCATTTCACTGGGGTATGCCTATCAGAAAACAATAGACTGGTATGAAGCCTGTTTAACTCTAACAATCCCACCAAGGACTAAACTCATTCTAGATTAGGGCATATTTCTGAAGAAAATAACTGCCTGGTTGTCTGAATAAACTTACTTTTCTTTCAAAACCGGTCCACTTCGACCAATGTCACTCACTACGCAAATGATAATTTACTCCAGGAAAGAAGTATTCTACCTCTGCCGCTACTCTGATGTTAGGGAAACCAGATTAGGAGGGGGGCAGAAACCACTGGCCTTTTCAGAAAGACCCTATCCTTGAACCCCCTGCTACAGCAGTAACCCATGAGAATACAAAAAAAAAAAAATTGTCCTGCCATAATAAAATCCCACTGTAGTCTAAAAGAAATAGACTCTTCATGCACAAATCTTCCTTTCTGGAATATTCAGCCTCTGTTGTTTTGACATCGAGCCTTTAGTAGGTTACCAAGAAACCTAGTAAATGCCCTATCTGGGCCTGATACTCTGTAGGTGAAGTTGAGGAGGCCCAAAAGCCACACAATAAGCACTGAATCTGAAGGAAACATCCTTAACATCTTTCAGTTGGTCCAGTTCAACTGAAGCAGGTCAAGTGTGGTGACCTTATAACAATTTCAAGTTTTAAAATGCTAATTGTTTTCCAAGTCCTCAATTTGCCTATCTAGAACCCAGAGCCTGTGCCATAATGGAATAACTTGTCTAACCTCATAGACACCCCTAAACCCCACTCCTGATGCAGAAATTAACGAGTAATGGATAGTTGCCTGATACAGAGCCCTGTGCTGCCAGCACTAATGCAAGGCCAGGCTGAATTTGTGAAGATAGAACCTGCTCCTGCAAAGCCAATGGGCATAGTCATGTCAAAGTAAGACAAACCTCCAAAGTACATGCCTGGGGTGGCCAATCTTCCTTCTATATTAGAAGCAATAGAAGGAGGCCTCAGATCTTGCTTCAGAAGTCAGGGGTTATAAAACTTCTTGATGGTTCAGATGGCATCATCTAATGAAGTAAGCTGAACTATAACATGTTCTTCTTAATGCTGTGGATGACTGATGCGACTCGTGGAAACAGTTTCTGCCCTCATATTGGATGGATTGCAATAACCATCTGTATTTATCCAAACTTTTAATGCTGGATGACCCTTTCCACAGTGTGAACCCACATGTCCAATGGCCACAACCAGGCTAAACACACCTGTCTCTATTATAGGCACAACACACCTACAGCATATCTCTCAACTGTCCAGATTTTTCCAGAACATCCAGATTTTTCCTCATAAATGCTGTGGTTTTCTAGCATATCACTGAGACATGAAGTCACTAAATAATGATATACGTTTGAGTTTCAGACTTCAAATCCTTCAGAAAATGCATGCTCACACAAATCCTATTATTCTAGCAACTTTCTATGTTTATAAGAGCAATATGTACAACCTGTCTGCTTAGTGACTTTGCGCGGCATTTAGCAGCCTTCCCCAACACCTGCCAAGAGGAAGCAGACAGTCAACAATTTCAAAACAGATGCATTCTATCAATTCTGTTGGGCACTGTGCAAGCACACTAAGCGGTGTTGCATTTAACACACAGAAGTTAATGAATAGGGAAACATCCAACTGTTACTTAATTGTTTCTGTGGCAGCAGGTGTAAGTTTAGGAGTGCAAAACAGATGGTCCTTGGGTTTAATACAACAGATTCTAAATATTTGTATTGCTTTTCCATGTCACTTTATATTAAATGTCACTTAAAAAGTTAAACATAATTATAAATAACAATAAGTATGTATAGCAGTGGAGCTCATATAAATTATATGAACAACTGTGGGTATACAGACTATTATGTTTCTGTATTTTTAACTGTGCTATCTGGCCCTGGATGGCCTTCAGACTTCAGTAAGACTCATACATACTTGATTGTATAAACCAGGACCGTTTCAGGTCACACACATATATGGTTAATCCCATAATCTGTCATGTGTAGTTATATATAATTTATGACTATGTTTGAGAAGCACTTCTACTGTGGGAAAGATGTAAAATCACCACTGTAGAAGAGAATGTTTTGTCTCTTATGCATAGGTTTAATTGCACATTGTAAAAAATCAATTTTATCACTGTATAAATTCAAAGCAAAAATATGTCAGATCATGAAATGTATGCCTTCAGTACATGTCTACAAAGTGAAATCACCTAACAGTTCCAGCAGCAAACATCCCTCAAACTATTGCCAACTGTCAGAGTAACGTCTCATTAAAAAAAAATACCTTTCTCTCTGTTCAGCACTATTGCTCTATGCTTAACACTGAGCAGAGCAAGCATGGTTGGCATCATTATTTGGGTTTGTACACTACCAGTAAATGTAATAACAGGAATTGGCAGAAAAGAATTATTAGCTATTGCTGTTCTCTCTCTGCTTGGACATGTCTGGTGGTAGAAGGAAATATGCCCAATTTAGGGCATGAGTGTTGGGGAGTCCAGAATTTTTAATGGACTCCTTGTAAACTGCCGCGGCTGAAGGCTTTTGCAGGGGGAATATACCGGCTCCCAGTATAAGTCTGAGGCTTAGAATAGCCTGGCTAAATCTGTCGCCAGTGCAGCTGGCATTCTGCACACTGGGGAACTGTGTAAGCATCACTTTAATGACCCAAAAAGGCACAAGAGGGACACACCCAACCAGTGTATGGATGAATTCAGAACTAGTAACATCCCACAGTTGTGTAAGTACACTTATAAAGAGAATTTATAGTATATAGAAAGCTACATATAGGCAAGACTGTTATGCATAATGCTCTTCTCTTGTTCTATTCTGTTTATTCTACAGCCAGTGCTGAGATAACTGTGAATAGAGAAGCCCATGCTAACTGACTAGAGAGAGAGACTGAGGGAAGCAAGGGGCATGTATGCAACACAAGAGAAGTATTATTGGTAGCTTTTAAATTAAAACTTTGTTCTATACAGTTGTAGCAAAGTAAGCATGCATATCCTAACTAAATACAAGCATGCATGATTCAGTCTGTAGCGTAAGTCAACTGTAGGAGTTAAGAGTATGACCATAGTCAGACATTGTGAGTTCAAATACCACATGTATAAAATAGTTCAATTATTTAAAAATATTACATAAATTAATTTCTGCACAAATGGCGTAAATGCCCTGCAGTTAAATTAATCCGTATAATTGTACCAAGCATATGTGCAACATCTACACATTGCAAGCATTACTTTGAGCAATCCTTAATTATAGTTTGCAGTTAAGAAGTATACTTAAATGTAAATGTTCAGATAGAATACTGTTATTATTGTGGTAATGCATTATATGTCACATATGATGGTACTAATTTTATCTCTTTTTTTCCCCTAGCCCAACCCTTATCTGTTTTTTTCTGAGTGTCATCAATACACTTCCATGTCATACATCTCTGACAAATCACAAAATGCTTTACAAGACAGGGAGGTAGGCCATCCCCAGTAACTCAGTCTGCATCCGCTCCACTGGCTCAGGCACTGATGCCCCTACATATCTGGGACTCAACCTGGCAGTACTGCCTCTCCTGCCCTAGCACTACCTGTGCCCTCAAGTAGCACTACCCTGGCAGCTGATGCTGTGGTATCTTCTGGGAGTACTGGTGGAGGTGGGGATTTTATCACTCACCAGGAGATGCCAGTGTTGGTGCATAGGGTTGTGCACAGCACCATTGGTGCACACCTACGCTGGATGGAGAGACTGCCCTACCTCATGGTTCATAGGAGGAGATGTCAAGCACTCTAACAGCAAGTGGAGTAAGGGGATATTGATGTCAGTCCTGAGGGTGAGGACTAGATTCTCACTGTCCCTATGTTTGATAAGCATGGTCCTCTGTTGTCCCCTCCCTAACCCCAATCATGGTGTCCCCCAACTTTTTGTGTCCCTCACCATCCCTGTGTCTTATCTTGTTTGTCCTGTTTGTTTACATCTGCTTCCTCATCTAACCTATTTACCTGACCCAGAATTACCCATGTCCCTTACCCAACATTCCACTCTTAATGAAGTAAAAAACACATGGGCACCTGTCCCACAAAATAAAAAATATATTTCCATACATAGCTCTCCATTTCACACATGTGTCTTCTTGAGACACTCAATTTGGTCCAGTTGGCTATACAATATGATTGAGTTGTTGTTACCCCTCTTTGTTGAGGTGACAATCCAAATTTGGGTAATATGCTGTACATATTTTTTATTTTACACTGTTGAATAAGTGGATAGATTTGATTTTTTCTTACCTCCCTCCTGTACATTTGTATATTGTGTTCCCTTTGTTTGTCCCCCTTCTTGCCCCCCCCATTTCATCAGTTTCCTATCTACTCAATTTTAAAACATTTAATCTGGTCAAAAATAGAATCGCACACAACATACATAAGTAGAGCCCTACACTTTTTGGCCTCTGTATTTGTGTGGAGTTTGGCATCACACGTCAATGCCAAGCATGGTGAATGGTTCTTCCTTGGTGTGGTTAATTCTGTGCAATGCCACTTAAACACGCTGCATAGAGGTAACACATAATGAATGTAGAATGAAGAATTATTTCATTGTATTATAAATGCATATTTAAAACTATTAAATACACCTCAATTCAAAAACCATATCATCTGGATTCCAAAAGAAATCTGTCCATGCATTTATATGTGCTGCCACAGAGTCAGCTAAGCAGCAGGTGTATTTCATTAACTCAGTACTCAGAACTCTCAGAATCTTATCAATGAGGTTCCTGTTTGCTCAGCACTTAACTTCTCACAAACAGGGAAAGCAGTAGGAATGTACAACTCGCATGTGAAAAGACTTTGCCATCAGCCAGTCAACCCAGCTGTTCAGCAGTGCACTACAGAAAGTGCATAATAACATGTATTACCTGTGTTTACTGCACAGCTAGTCTTCATCCCATGAAAGTACATATAAAAACACAAATGAAGGGAAGGCACATTTTAAGTAAACAACACATACACTGTAGTCATCTGTTACCTACCCTCATGCACTGCAAACTTGGTCACTAAGTACGTCTTCACACATATATCAACTACACTACAGAAGTAAATAACAAGTGCTTTGTTATATACCATGCACATTAGATTTTCGAGTACCACGGTGGTGGTGCTGCGGTAAGGTTTGTCGCCTCACAGTAAGACGTTGTCCTGTTCAATTCTCAGCTAAAGCGTCTTCTGTGTGAAGACATGCGTGAATGGGCATACCTTTGTTGAAGGTTGGGCGTCAGAGCTGGCAACTCGGCACGTAAAAATCTACTGCCAATCATTAGCAGACCGGAGTTCCACTGTGGCGATCCCTAACTGGGAAAAGCCAAAAGATACAACACCAACATCAGATTTTCCAGTAGCTGTAGTAATGTGGACAGCTGTTTGCATATACTTTATAAAACTGTTTCTTAAAGTATACTACACATTGGAAACACAACAGCAAATATTACACATTGCACACTCATCTATCTGGTATCATGCAGAACTTTAAGATCTTAACTGTTGTACATGGCTAGTTATCCATTTCACCCAGACTTCCCAACATCTGCTCTCAAACATGCAATGATGATGTCATCCACTATAAATTGTCCTGCAGCCTTGTAAAAGTCAGACTTGTGCCATGGAGCTTGTGTAAAGTACTGAGTTCTGTAGTCTGTGTACTTTGATAGGTAAGGGTTCTGTTCTCACAGCAGTCAACTTGTGTGTGTCCATACCTCCCATCTTCTTTTAAATATGCAATGATGATGCCATCCACTGTAAATTGTCCTGCAACCTTGTGAAAGTCAAGCTTGTGCCATGGTGTTTGCATAAAGTAGTGAGTTCTGTAGTCTGTGTGCTTAAATATGTAGAGGTTCTGCACCTGAAGCAATCAACTGGGATGTGTGTGTGTGTGTGTGTGTGTGTGTGTGTGTGTGTGTGTGTGTGTGTGTGTGTGTGTGTGTGTGTATGTGTGTGTGTTGACATTAGACAGAGTATTTTACACCAACATGTGGGACACTGCTATTACCATCTATTCCTCACCAGACACTACTGATGTCATCACCTATAAACTGTTGTCTGACACTCTCCAAGGCAGGTGGTACTTATGTTTAATACAAAGGTCTCTAGTTTGTGTACCTCGATGGGTAGAGGTTCTGTTCTCACAGCAGTCAACTGGTGTGTGTGTGTGTGTGTGTGTGTGTGTGTGTGTGTGTGTGTGTGTGTGTGTGTGTGTGTGTATCTGTGTACTTGCTTGACAATAGAGAGAGCATTTTACACCAGCATGTGGGACACTGCTATTGCCATCCTCTCCTCACATGACACTGCTGATGTCATCACCTATAAACTGCTGTCCAACACTCTCCAAGTCAGGCTTGTGCTGTGTTGCTTACATTAAATACAAAGGTCTCTACTTTATGTACCTAGATAGGTAGGGATTCTGTTCTCACAGCAGTCAACTGGTGTGTGTGTATGTCTGTGCACTTGCTTGACATTAGAGAGAACATTTTACACCAGCATGTGGGACACTGCATTTACCATCCTCTCCTCAGCAGACACTGCTGATGTCATCACCCCTAAGCTGTTGCCCAAAACTCTGTATGTCAGAGTTCTGCTGTGATATTAATATAATACAGACAGTATCAACACACACCAAAGATTGCTGCCATAGCAATGAAGACATATGAAACAAAAACATGGGGGAATTTCTTACGTTATGAAAACAAATGCCCAACCCAATGATAACGTAGACATCACACCTCTATGAGCATACCAAGTGGTATTTGACCTGTGTACTGAGATAGATGGCATATGGGGCATCTACCAGTATGTGCCAGTAGTGATGACTATTCCTTGTATGTAAAACAACTCCTGCGTATGTGCAGGACACCCACATCAAAGGCCATAATCCTTCCATAGTTCACAGCCTTCATTATACCAATAACTGAGTACAATGCACCCTTCTTTTTGTACCTCCCTACACATCTTCCAGGAATGAGTAACTCAGGTGTACCACCTTTGCCACAGTGACTTCCCACACATTTTATTGGCCATATCTAGATATTCTTTTTGTTGCATGAGCATTACTGTTTCATGGTGTAGAACACCCATCAAGGTGAATAACAGTTTCATGTGCGATACCTGTTCTGGTGATATAGACAGTACATACTCTACATACTGTACATAGCTGTTTGACAACATTGATGGCATGGGTTACATTTATGACAGCGTGGATTGTACCACGTGATGCACATAGTACATACATAGCTGTTTGACAACATTGATGGCATGGGTTACATTTGTGCATCACCTGGTACAATCCACAGGTGATGCACAAATGTAACCCATGCAATCAGTGTTGTCAAACAGCTATGCATGTACTATGTGCATCACCTGATACAATCCACACTATCACAAATGTAACCAGGTGATGCACATAGTACATACATAGCTGTTTGACAACATTGATGGCATGGGTTACATTTGTGCCAGTGTGGATTGTGCCATATATCTGCCATGCATACCTGTCAACTAGGCTGGGTTGATCATAATGTCACATGCAGGTGTAGCAGTGTCCCTTCTAACACCTCCAGCAGATGTTACACTGTTGGGATGTTTTGCTTGATTACCCTCTTAGATTGCTGACATCTCATAATAGTTGTACAAGTATGTTCATGCAGAAACCTCTATGGTCAATCACAATCACATATGTTATGTCATAGACATGGGGTTACTGATGATACTATTCTGATATTGTCCATGATTGTGTGTGCTTCTCTTTACTGTTGTCCATGAGTCTGCAACTATCTGTCTCACTTGGTGGAGACCTATGCTAACTTTTCAGTCATATTCTGACAACTCATTGTAGGTTCATAGTTTCATAGATTAGTACTAGGCTGACTGCCCTTGTGGGCCATTTTAAGCCTAGCTATTTACCCCATGTGAGACTCAAACCCTGTACCTTGCCTCTGTAGGGTAAATACCTTAGCCATTATAGCAACTTCCTGCCCGGATATTTGCTCTGCATGGGCCTGTATTGCTGACAGTAGGATACAAACTCATGCTCTTCTGACTAAACACACACCAGTTTATTGCAGTGAGATTAGAACCCCTGTCTAACTAGTTACACAAGCCAGAGAACTCAGTACTTAATGCAAGTGCCACCATATGCACCTAACCCCTATTGTATATACCATCCCTGATAGACGTCCTCTTCATTGTTCATATCACAAATACATCCCCCTCCATTGTTATGTCACCTTGTGTGACAGTCACATAATATACATTTTCACTGTGCAGTCCATACTATATCATGTCAATATGTGATTAGTGTTCCTGCTAAAATATTTTAATTTACGTGTCCTCATCTGTTGTACATTAAGATGTTTCACCTGTCCTCTTTCCCTGTGTTCATTACTACAACTCATCTGTGTTCCCTATTCAATACAGATGCACTTCCACTGACTGTTTATTTTAAATGGAAGCCCATGTACCATTAAAGATCATTTACATAACTTTTGTACATAATGCCTGAAATGTGATTCCACAATACTCTGCACTGCATACACTCTTCGGTAATGTGTTTACACCATACGTATTGCTATATTATTAATCCCAGTAAGCATTGTGCCATTCTGTATAATCCTGGAGAACTAGTTTGCCCATAGGTAAAGTGGTCTACATGTCTGCTGCTATTCGCATTACTTTACAGGGTTTCCTAAATGGCAGCACTGTTGCTAGTCATGAAACTGTGCTTGTTTATGTTTAAATGCAGTGCATGGCATGAATATGTAATTATCGCAGCTGCTCACCACACAAACATGTAAACTCTGTATAGGCTTTGCGCAAAGCCTACACAAAGTTTATTGACTCCCCAGGTATAAACTGCTATAAACAATTAAAGAGAAGCTAATTAGTTTTTACAAAACTCTTTATCAGAAGAATGTGGATAAATTGGACTGCCATTCTTTATAAAAACAAATTACCCTTCAGTGAGGCAAAAGGTGGTTGTACTTTTTTCCTATAAAAACAAATTAGTAAATATGTTACTTTATTACCAGAGAAATGCTGCCTTTATTTCTTTAGTCTACTTTGAATTGTTTATGTGGACTACATAGCACTTAAGAAAATAAAGCTTTTATAAGTGTTTGCTATAATTGCAACATTTTGCAAATCCACAAAAGCAATAGCAACTGAACTGCTCAAGATAGGAACTTCAACCTTGTTTGTGACATAAATAAGACATCTTGGGGGGCAAGAATGTTTCTCTGTGAATTCTCCCCCTCTGGAACAGGCTTCCTATTCACGTGAAGCAAAATTCTTCCCTAACCAAATTCAAGCATAAACTGGATTAGTAGATGGGAAATCAGAAATTCACTCCGGGATTGGCACCTATGTATGTAATGCAAAGAGACAGCCTATAAATACCATAACTTACATATACCCCTTGAAATAACCCCTAAACCTCAACAAAACTTGTAAGACACATTTGGAAATGCATAGCTAGATGTATCAAGGCCCCAGTGGTCATTAGACTGGTATACACCTATGATCCTATGAACCTATGAATCTATGTCATTTACTTTTAAGTTTGTATCCAAGACCTCACTTGCAGAGGGATACCTATAACTATGGTAAATCTATATCATTTATTTTTAAGCAGATTTACTAGACCTCATAAATCATTTCAAAAGGGTTATTGTAACTGTGTACTTCAACCAAGAAAATTGTCATTAATTATTTAAGTCATATATAAATGCCTATGCTAATATACTATTCATGCTATAGACAGATGTTTCCCAAGGCTGCAAGCTGAAAAACGTCCATAACTCAACCTCAAGGTGGAATTCCCAACAAATCAGTGTTAAAGAACTTTACAATCTTTTGCTCAAGTGACCAATCAAGATAAATTAGCTTTCCATGACTGTGCTTCCATAGTTTAGTTAGTGTTAAGAGTATTTGGTTAGAGTATAATAAGTGCAGCATTTGAGCCTTGTAAGGTAATAAACAAAAAACAAATAAATAAATAGATATATAAATAAATAAATAAGTGTGTAGTGGAGTTTCTATGACATATATTTCTTTGTTAAACTTGGTGTGAATAAAAGAAAAGAAAAACCAAAACCAAATAATACCAAAACGAGGAACCTTGTCAGCAGAAACCACACGATAAAGCCTTAACGCGTTTTATTTATAATATCCAACAGAGCGTTTTCGCCACAGTGAACCGTGGCTTCTTCAGAGGCAATAAAAATCTAAAATAATACACTCCATTTATATCAGGAAAAATCAGGAAGTGACATCTTCCTGTTTCCTGAAACCAGCAGCAATTTTCTTTAAAAAAATGTAAACATAATACACAACACAATGCGCTGCAAAGCACATCCACAATTAGTACCAAAGCAGTATGTAAAACTTTCCTAGGAAAACGTAAATTTAAAATATAAATGTTAAAAATCTATTAACACAGGACCAGACACTCAATGAAAGGAAAATCTCCTAAAAAATGTGTAATGTTTATGCAGGACTACAATTACAAGTTACTACTTAACTATTATTGACACACTAAAATGTCTTTAAAATATCCAGTCTTGTACCTATGGACATGTATGGACAAAATTCATTTAAAACCCTAAGGTATAGAGAAGCTCGTTTATGAGGTGAATGGATTTCAGATTCCTTGCTATTAATAGTAACGATAGGGTGAGCATAGGAATCTCTAACATTACTAAGGAACAATTGTTGTTACTAGATGAGATATGTCGGTTACCTGTACGATTATTAAAACCTGATAAGGGTGGCGGGTTAGTGATATTTGACAACCTAACATATAATGAGAAGATGACTATGTTGCTTGACACTGACGCTTATATAAAATCTTCAAAGAGTGAGGTCAATGGCAACACTCAGAGAATCAGGGGTTATTTTAGGGATCTGTTCCTGGCAGGTAAAATTGACATGAATTTGTACAACTATATTGATATAAACTGTCCAAAAATACCTGTCATGTTCGGAATCCCTAAGATTCACAAGAGTATTAACAATCCCCCTATGAGAGCGTTGATTGATGGCAGGTCTTCCATTACATACCCCTGTTCTAAGCTTATTACAAATATACTGGACAAATATATAAAAGAGATTACGAGTATATGTAAGGACTCGTGGTCTTTTCTTGATAGCATTAATGGCATCCCATATAATGGTGAAAATAATTTTTTAACCATAGATGTCATAGACCTATACACTTCTATACCGCACCAAGAAGCAGTGGAGTGGATAGGGGTCTATGCTTCAGGCATTTGGGGCCTCTAAATTGGAAGTAGACTTTGTCACAGAATTATTGGACATTGTCCTGACCTCCAACTACTTCACCTTTAATGGTGATTTCTTCCTACAAAAACGTGGTGTAGCGATGGGCTCCCCATGCGGGGCTGGAGTAGCAAATTACGTTATGGGATATTGGGAGGCTAATATCCTAAAGAGGTTCCCTGGTTTAATGGAACCTGTTATGTTCTATACCCGGTTCTTGGACGATATTTTTATCTTGTTCAAGGGCTCGGAACTAGAAGCTGCAGGTTTCGTGGAAACTATGAATTCAACAACCGAATTCTTAAAATTTACATTCAAATTTTCAACCAGTGAGATTGACTATCTTGACGTCAAGTTAGTAAAGGACCCTGTAGATCAAGGACTGACGTCAACTGTATTTAGAAAATCTACATACTGCAATTCATTCCTGCACTTCTCCAGTTTCCACCCGTACCAACAGAAAAGGTCCATTGTGAAGGGACAACTGGTGAGGGCAGGAAGAATGTGCAGTACTATGGAGGATTTTACCAAGGAATGTGCTTTATTGAGAGAGATGTTTACTAATCGAGGGTACCCCGATAAAATGTTGTTAGACCTAATTGGAGAAGTTACTTTTAAAAGGACCAATGGTTTTTACAAACCTTTATTACTCCAACAAAATCCTGCACACGTTGACTCTATTATTAATATAGTTCCGGATGAGATTAATCTTGACAATGGGGTGACCGTCACAGGAACATCAATAGGTGAAGAATATGACTTTTCTTTAAGTTTCACCACTACCTTTAGCAAAAGTTCTAAAGGGATTCTGGATATAATACGGAAGAACTGGCATCTTATATCTTCTAATTCACTTTTGGTTGAAAAACTAGGTAGTGAGCCTAGATTTATCTTTAAGAGATCAAATAACCTCAAGGAATTATTACAAAGGGACGTACCTCAAAATACATTCCATAAAAGGAGAGGTATGTTTAAATGTGGCTTTTGTAAATTTTGTAATAAGGTCCGAATAGGTGAGACATTTAAAGTCAGGGACAGGAAGTACAACATCCGTTTTACTCTAAACTGTGAGAGTAAATCTATTATTTACATCGCTATGTGTAATTGTTGCCAAGCGTTCTACATCGGGAAAACGGACCGTCGGGTCCGAGACCGAATGTATGAACACATGTATGTGATTAAGAACAATAAGGACGACAACGCTCTGGCAAAGCATATAGCTTTAAATCCAGGTCATAGCTTCCAATTTATGGCCATTGACCACGTACCATTAAGGACTAGGGGTGGTCCTTTTTCGTTAATTTTGGAAAATCGGGAACTGGAATGGCAGTTACGCCTAGATGCGTTTAGGCATCCTGGGTTGAACAGTAACTGCAATATAGCTCCTGTACTGAAATTAAAAAGTTATTTTAGATAGACCATAGGGTCCTTGTTGGTATTTCAATTGCTGTTTGTCTCCTTTATGAAGACAGGGGAGTGCAGGTTCCCTTTTACTCTTAGTATAGGGGTATTTTGCAATTTGATAATTAGGATAATTTTCACCTCATAAACGAGCTTCCCTATACCTTAGGGTTTTAAATGAATTTTGTCCATACATGTCCATAGGTACAAGACTGGATATTTTAAAGACATTTTAGTGTGTCAATAATAGTTAAGTAGTAACTTGTAATTGCAGTCCTGCATAAACATTACACATTTTTTAGGAGATTTTCCTTTCATTGAGTGTCTGGTCCTGTGTTAATAGATTTTTAACATTTATATTTTAAATTTACGTTTTCCTAGGAAAGTTTTACATACTGCTTTGGTACTAATTGTGGATGTGCTTTGCAGCGCATTGTGTTGTGTATTATGTTTACATTTTTTTAAAGAAAATTGCTGCTGGTTTCAGGAAACAGGAAGATGTCACTTCCTGATTTTTCCTGATATAAATGGAGTGTATTATTTTAGATTTTTATTGCCTCTGAAGAAGCCACGGTTCACTGTGGCGAAAACGCTCTGTTGGATATTATAAATAAAACGCGTTAAGGCTTTATCGTGTGGTTTCTGCTGACAAGGTTCCTCGTTTTGGTATTATTTGGTGTGAATAAAATTTCTGTCCATGTCATCTTTTCTTAAAGTAACACATTTTGTATTAGTATTAAGTGGTGGTGTTTTGATCATCTTAGTCACTTACTATTGTTGGTGTCTGGTGGGTCGAAGGATTTCAGGGTGTCCTTTGTTGCAGCTTTTGGTGAGTAGTAGGTTTCTGTCAACTGCTTTTCTTAGTAGGTAGTACAGTGTGAGGACAAGATGATTTCAAGGGGTGATATCCTATCATTTGCAAGCACTTCAGGGTGATTAATTATATCCTAATTTAGCAGCATATGCTGCTACTTCAGGGTTCTCTTCATCCCTCTCAACAGGATGGAAAGAAAAAATGCAGCAGTGTATCCTTTTTGAAATTAAGAATTCCTGCATCCTGCCTGCACGTATTCTGTCTGATTCATTTGTAGGCCATTACTCCAAATGTGTGCAATGGTAAGCATCATGCAAACAAGATAAGCCAAGGTAAACTTGCTTTAGCCTTGTGAGTAGTGTTTATTAGGTTTCATCCTTAAAAGACAAATGTGATACTTGAACCTTGATCTACAGATAGAATATGTTGCATGGATTAACATGTTTAGCAGATGTGCTACACACACAAGTGATTCACAGGTGTAGTTGATGTATTGTTTATCAAAGAAGTAATTTACATGATGTTTATTCTGTTTATCCATTTCCCATGTTTGTGCTAAGCTGCGTACCACACAAATATTGGCATTAAAAATAAAAGAAAAAAGAAAATAAATCTAGAAAATAAACAACACTACAAAATATATGTTAATACACATGAAAGCTTTTACATACATCTGGATTTGAACTTCCACACCAATGAACCTTCAAAACACGGTAAGGGTGTCTTATCCCTCTTTGCCAGAGCTTTGCAGCAGAGAATAAAAATCATTGTGTATACAAGCAAGTATAAAATCATCCAGAGTATTAACAAGAAAAATGACACTTATACACTTCTGAGTTGTTTTTACATGTATTAATTTTAGATGTAGTGCAATGAGTGATCACACAACCATTTATGACTATTGCTTTGAGAAATGCAGCTCTGCCTTATCATTCTATGTATGTTGCTGATTCTTCTCTTATTTGAGCAGTAATCTGAGACATGCAGGCTGTAAGACATTTTGTATCATTGTCCTTAAAATGTGTGAGAATATTAAATGGCAATAATATACAGTTTTCAACAAATGCAGGAAAGGTTGGATGTTACTGAATAGAAACTGTGAAATGTGTGCTGCTTAATTACATTAAAACATTGATGCAATTACTTCTATACTTTGTAAGTCTAACCTGGCTGACACACACACTGGAGATAGGGGAGCCTGACTTGCTGTTGTGTTTTCCTTCTTCCTACCAGTAATCATTCACAGTTGCAATCCATTGGCAACAAACACAGATGGAGTGACTGCACTATGTTTACATCTGTAACATGGACCCAAGCATTTGAGACTCAACAATTGCAATGAGTTCACATCTCATTTGCATCTTCTGTGTGATCACAGGCCTGAATCTACACTATAAAGAAGGAACCATTTTGCTAGGGGTCCTGAAGGTGAGGAAGCTTGTTTATGTGGATAACACAAAAGAAGATTGCTATTACTTTGGATTTATCTGTACAGAAGACTACTGATCTTAATAAGGTATTATTGCATTTTTCAGTTATATACTGGATATGCTTAGATATAATTTCTTATATATATGCATTACCAAATGCTACTTTCATCTATATGCACTTCTTAGAATTTTACTGATAGCATGCACATTTTGTCAAGACATTTTACTTTCCCAGATGCACAGCCTTATTAACTTTTTATTACAGGTGTTCATCTTGCAACTGTCTTTGCTTACATTCTTCTATTGTTATTTCAGTGAAAAGTAAATGTCCTATATTGTTAATGACACAGGGGTGTTAGCCTTCTAGGATGGCCCATAGACACTTCTAGGTGAGTGCTGGCCACAGGTAGAGGTGACTGACAACTGGGTTCATGTCAAACCCACGACATGTTGAAATATTGAAAGTCAGTACACCGACACGAAACCATCGACATTTCAAAACATCAGCAGTACAGGTATATGAAAGGACAGCGCTAACATGGGTCCTGCAAGGGGGAAGTAGTATGGGTACAATATCATATCATATCCTTTACTTCCCCCTTGCAGGACCCATGTTAGCGCTGTCCTTTCGTATACCTGTACTGTCGATGTTTTGAAATGTCGATGGTTTCATGTCGGTGTACTGACTTTCGATATTTCAACATGTCGTGGGTTTGACACGAACCCCTGACAATTACATAAAAATGAGCGTTCTGTAGTAAATGTGTACACATTTTTGGAACAGTTTCTTTGATAGCACTTATAACAGTTTACTGATGTTGGTAGCAAAATGTCGTTTGCCTGTTTATTTGGGGGTGTGGGAGCCAAGTTATATTTCTGTGTAGGCACAAACAAACAATTGTTTGTACAAAGGTTGGCTTTGCTATTGTGACTCCCCTTGTTTTGTATCCAGCCTTACTTTCTGTGTGACTGTGACATGTTACAACCACATAAATCCTTTTTTCTGTTTGAATATCTTGAAAGTTTTTTGTTTCTCTAGTGGGTAATATTGAAAAACTACTATTTATGTGTTATATCTAAGCAGCACTTTTATTTATGTGATATTTATGTGCATTATCCTTCTTTTGTGTTTTATTTCACCTAGGACTATGCCACCCAGGCATCCCAATCCCCACAGCATCCCCTTCAGTGACCCTGAGAATGATGTCATTGCACAAGCATTAGGTGACATGGTGGCTTTCTGCTTGATAGAGGCCATGGGGATATGTTGAGAAGAATGCAAATTTGTCAGCAGATAGTGGATGATGTCAGGTACATCAGAAGGCCACTGACATGATTTCATCAGCCTGGAGGAGATCAACCACAGTTGCCCATGAGTAGATGGCTACATGAGGGGGAGCTGCTATAGAGCCACATCTGACACCAAATGAACAGTTCCTGTTCACTGTCATGGATTCAGACAGCTCAGTGGAAAGTGCACACCATGTGATTGATGTTGGTGCTGTTGTTTCAGGGAGAACAAGTATGGCCCAGGAGGAACTTCCAGGTAGGCTTATCTATGTCAAATATTAAATGTTAAAAGCAATACTTAAGTTTGTTTAACCATTTTTTTTGGGGTGGACTAGTTATAGATTTATAAATCTATAACTAGTCCCCCCCCAAAAAAATGGTTAAACAAACTTAAGTTTTGGTTGTGTTTAATGAATTGTCTAACTTTGTAAGACCAAAATAAGTATTGGTTAACAACACATTCTGGTTCATTACACATGGGCTTGGAGTAGATGTGTCATCCAACGTTCTGTTAAATGTATTTTAAAGGGATGTATAAAGGTCAAAACGTTTTCACCTGTGTTACTGTTAATTGTGATGATGGTGTCCTTAACTTTTGCTTAACTTCTTCCAAGACCATCCTTCCTAGGAACTGTGGAGTCATCTGCATATGGTAAGCCAAATATTTTTATTTCAGTACTGATGAGCATTTCAAAGAAATATTTATTTTATCTGTACATGTGTGATGCGTGTGTCAAGACTGTCTGTGTATTGCTGTACTGTCGGTAATAGTGGCACCACTGTTAGTTTGTTAGCATATGTTGAACTTTAGTAGTGTAGCTATTCATTTCTTTCCTGTGTTTGTTGCTTATTATCATACGTGATTCTGACAGTGGAAGTGTAGGACTCTTACCACCTGATGTCGAGTATCAGCAAGCCATGATGATGATGGTGGGCAAATAGAGGCACAGTCAGGGGTGCAGATGTTGAATCTGACACTAAGGTTGATATTCAGTCACCACCTCTAATTTCATCAGACACAGCCAGTAGGCCTACACCAACCCATTCCAGTCATCCTTCAGATATTGGACAGGTGGAGGGTTAGACTCTTGATTGGAGTAGTGTAGTTACTGTGGCTTTACTGCCTGATGACTTTGGCCATAGTCAAAGTGTAGGTGAGGTGCCACACAGTATGGTTGTTAGGAGTGCTCAGAGAAGGCCTGCT
Source organism: Protopterus annectens (assembly GCF_019279795.1). Lineage (NCBI taxonomy): Eukaryota > Metazoa > Chordata > Ceratodontiformes > Protopteridae > Protopterus > Protopterus annectens. The sequence continues at coordinate 66,763,486 of NC_056746.1, read as the reverse complement.
ATCCATTTTCCACCTGATCCAGGTGTGTATTGTTGTGTCACTCGACGTATATGTAGGGTCATCATGGAGGAGGGGCCATGTTCCAATAGGACCTCCAAAGAAATGCTTAGGGTTGTAGATGTGGTACAGGCTGGCATGTGTGACTGCCTCTACCATGTTGCCAATTCCATGGATTGGATGAATGACATGTCAGAATTGGAACAGATGATGTCTGTGATGGACCATCTGCTGGATGGGGATGACATCCACATGGGCATAGGTCAGCCACATCATCTGATGTTAGCCAATGTGCCCATGCCTGATCATGCTCCCACTGCTTTCAGTGGTTGAGGTGTCTATCTAGATGTGGGGGCCATTGGGTCGTGGTTCTGGGCATACTCATGAGGAGAGCTCATCCAGCAGATGTCAATCATGTTCAAGTAGCAGCAGTGTATCTGACCATGGGCATGGAAGTGTCAGTGCAACTCCTGGCAGAGACAGTTCTCATGGTCAGGTACGATGACACTGAACTTCCACCTTTACCATGCATGGCTCACACCTGTCCAACATACCAAGACTTAAAGCGAGCACTTAGCTTGGCTGTGTTCTTGCAGACACTCACACACCACTTTCACCTGGACTGCCCATACAGACACACACACACACACACACACACACACACACACACACACACACATACACACACACACACACACACACACACACACACACACACAAACAGTAACATGGCACATTTGTGATGCTTAAAGCTCATTCCATCTCAGTGGCTATTTGATACTTTATCCAAATATCTGCCTGTTTCTCCTCTTTCTTACTTACATGCACTCACTTACCTTTTGTGTCAGCCTAGGCTTCCTACCTCCCCAAACCCTGCACAGGTGATAATAACTGTGCCATATCCCTTTTTCTATCTTTTCTATTCAGGGATGTATAAGTTTGGAGTTTGATGCTCAGGGTGCATAGCTGACCTAGGGCTTAGTATATCTGTGTTTGTGATGTTGTTTTGCTAATTGTACTGCTTTCTTACAGGTTTTTATAATGTTTACATGCCTCTCACAATCTTACAGCAACAAAGCTGGACCAAGCCATAAATAAAAGTGAGACAAAGGCTGAACAATAGGGAGACTTTTTAAATATTTTGGTCTTACAAAGTTAGACAATTCATAGAATCAAACAGTTTTTGCATCACTATTTTTAAGATTTTTTTGAGGGATATGAAGCCTGAAACTAAAATGTGTGTCATTATTTTTTAACTTCTCTCTTTAATTAATTGCAGTACAAAAGTATGAGGCCAAACTTAGGACATTCGGTGACCATCAGTACTTTAGAGAGGTATGAATGTGTGAATCTTTGAGGCCTAAGGCCTATTACTTGAGAGAGGACATAGGTATTCACGTAAGTCACATAAGTCATTGCTGTCATATGTTAAAGTCATTGCTGTACAAATCAACCACCTTTTACTTACTTACATTACCAAGTAACAGTATGCAAGGATATAATATTAATTTGCATTATTACGCATTTTTTTAATATTCCAGATTCAACACTTGCCTTGTAAATCCAGCAACTGCAACAGTTTTAGTTAGGGTCTGAGTCTGCCTGATGCTTGGCAGCCATTACATGGGAAGATAAAGGTTGTAAGATTTGCTTGGCATCAATATTACTGTATCTGTGTGCATAGGATGAAGGTTTTAGCTCCTTAGGTGGTGAGTGAGTGTGCTATGCATTGCCTTTTAGCCAATGCGAGGGCATATTGTGCACTCCTACATCTGCCTCCCACAGCAGCTGCTGGTTCCCCCTCTGACTCCTCTCCTGCATGTGGTTGTGGTGCCCTTGCCATTGGTGGTGGGACGTGTGCCCCTTTCCCTTGTTCATCCTGCTGAAGCTGTTTTCTTAGGATGATGTTGAGAAGCATGGCACAGATGGTGAAGATTTCAGTACGTGTACATGGATGGTACTACAGGGCTCTCTCAAATGTATCTATGGACCAGAACCATGACTTCAGCAGCCCAAACATGCACACTCTATGATATTTCTGGTTTCAGCGTGTGCCTCATTATAGCATTCTTTAGTTTGTGTGTTTGTATTTCTGATGGGCTCGATCAGCCACAGTTACAGTGTATAACCTGCATCCCCCAGTACATGACCTTGTGGGATATCACCCCTAATACAAATTTCATACAGTTGCGAGTTGTGTCAGGTATGTGAGTCATGGTAACTGCCTAGGTTGCCAACACACACATTCAAGATGATTCCCATAGCATTACACATGACTTGACAGTTAATAGATTGGAAGCACTTTCTATTTATGTAGACCCTTCCCTTTTCCCCAGGTGGTGGCTTTATTTCGATATGTGTATAGTCTATAGCACCCAGTACTTCAGGGTGGAACTCCTGCATATTTTTGGCCATGTCCTCAGATGTAGGGGGAAAATATATGCAGTCACTGGCATGTTGAAGCATAGAATTCAGGAATTGATGGAGGACCTGGATGCTGATCCCTGTGACACCCCCAGTATGTCCTCTGTTGGTCTCTGAAAGGTTTCTGTAGTTAAAATTTTAAGTACTACACATACCTTTTCTCCACTGGTAATGGTTCCCTCAGTTTGCCCTTGGTCTAAGCTGAAGATGACGGAGGTTGCAGAGTTCATGTAATGTGCTTCTATCCACCCTGTAGTGCCCTACAATTTCCAGGTCATGCAGATTGTGATAAGTTAAATGGGATCTAAAAACTCTTCTCCTTCTTGGTCATGGTCTGTTAGCAGCAGCAGCATCATAGACTTCAGCCCATTACACATTAACATGAATTAAAGCAACAGCAGCCTCTAACATTCTTTCTGTGTAGGCTGCTTTACATGGTTGTATTCCAATAGGTTTTTGGTGTTCACAAGGAAAACCAGCAGTGAGTCTACATGGTTGCTTTGCAGCTTGTTGAATAACTGCTCCATCTTGCATTGGTTGATTAGCATAAAGTTCAGCTGCTTATGCTGTAACTAGCATACCATGGTGTTTACCATGTTTGTACAGTACTACATGACATGTAGAACCGCTTACTGAATCCACAACTGTGCAATGCCATGTGCTTAGCGGACAGTGTAAGGTTTATTGAATCTGCCCCATTCTCTTTAGTATGATCATCTCAGGATGTAAAATTGTGGTCAGTAACCAGTTATAAAAGCTACAGAACCACTGTTGTCTAGTCTATATGTGTGTTCTAAGAAAAATTCCTTTCATAAACACTCAGATATTTGAATATGGAAGATATAGATGGAACGCTATGATCTGTGTAAACAAAACATGAAGAGTTGGAAAAAAAATGAAAAACAGTGAAGGCTTTTTGAACACTAAACATTTTGGAAATATAAGATGAAAAAAGTGACTGTTATAGAAGGACAATATCACTGGAGGGAGGAGTTTTCCTTTAACCAACATGCATCTTTTTTGTTGTCTATTTTTTTACCTGGGTATTACTAATTTCACCAACTTTACACAAATTTGCAGTTTTGATTAGGGCAAGTCAAATTTTTCTTAAAATCTGCTCTATTTTTCTTAATTTGCTATATCAAAAATTACTCTGTCTCCTATTATCAACCAACAAAATTCATTGAATTCACAGTATTTATCATTGTTCTTCATGTCAGTCACATAAGCAATCATAGTATCTGTCTGGAGTTTCTGTGTGAATTTGTGTCATTGCAAAGGACAGATGACAAATAAATATCAAATTAATTCTAAAGTTTATACTAATTCCAAAATCTCTCTTTCTTCTGAGTCCTGTTTTGCTTTTCATTCTTGGGGTAGGTTGTCCCATTCATGTAACTGTGGATTTGTAATAGAATATTAAGTCCTGCTATATGCAGATTCAGGTTGTCTGAATTTAAACATGACAAAATGTTAAATGCTACAAGCCCCAAACGTTATTAAATAAACATCATGCACACTAAAAGCACATTGCTTTTATATGCTTCTACACAAGGGAAATCCCTCACACTCCATAATCAGCAGACACTCCCCCTCACACCTCTCATTTCTAAATGTAATATATTAAAAGTCTAACAAACCCAGAAAAATGTAAAAAAAGACTTCAATTTTTTCTTTGCTCTGAGTAGCATGACACTGAAGACAGCATTCAACTCAAAGGACAACAATTCTTCAACTGATACAAAACAACGGCAACATTATAAGAGCTTTCTTAAAATCCACAAAGACACTCAAAATGCATTCCACATCATTACGTTTGCTCTGCATGTTAATACTGCAGGAGCTTGACCCTTAGTCTTTTCATATAGCAGTGCTTTCAGGTATCATCCTTTCTGCAGAGGGATCTTGAGAGAAATGCTTTTATGTTTTCATCTTCCTCCTCCATCATGTACTACGTCCGAAACCCTACAGTGGAGCCACCATGGGTGATGTTTTATTGACACATATGCCTACTGACAGTGGTACTGTTTGAAGAGTTGTCTAGGTAGATGTAACCCATATCGATACTTTCCATCCTTTTTCAAAGTTTCTTGTCTCTTTATTTATTTAACATTTGTTTACTGGGAAAGTCCAACTTGGAACAAAGCCAATTTTCATCAGAGTCCTGAGGAGAAACACTCCAAACACATGTCTTTATAACCTAGGAGGAAACTGAAGCACCCAGAAGAAACCCACACAAATCAAGGGAGAACATGCAGACTCCGCACCCCAGCCGAGAATCTAACCAGAGAACCTCTTGCTGTGAGGCAACAATGCTACCGCTGCACCACTGTGCCATCCACTGCGTTATGTAGGTCCTTGATGATCTAAATATGAGTGATATCGTCCCAACACATGAAGATAGGTCACAAGGTGGGGAAATAGAAAATTTATTTGAGGCTGCATAGACCATAGTTGAGTAAGGAGCCACTCACCCTACTGAATGCACAGCTGCCACCATTCACCCCTAGCTCAGAACATCTATCTCCCTCTTTTGTATTCCTATCTGTGCCCTCTGATTAGGTCAGTCCTCCTGCACTGTCACTTCTGCTATCTTTATCTGTATGTTTACCTCCATTGTGCTGTGATGTCCACTGATGTATATTGTTACTTTCAGTACTTATTTGTAGTCTCCTGCTTGTCCACTTTTAGGTCCACTCTAGATCTCTTTATCTATTTTCTATCACTGTTGCTGATGTCTCTGATAACTTTCTTCTATCCATTCTGCAGACTTTGCTTGCTACAATCGATTAAAGTGGTATAACTCTCTGAAAAGCATCCCAATATATGTACATACATTGGAATCTGTTCAATGATGATGCCCACATTTTATTTTGTTGGGTCTGGCATACATCAGTTATATAAATGTATATGTGACTGTTTTGCTGCTGTAGTCAAACACTTTGCATGAATCTCTACTGAGAGATCATAGCACTGCCCATAGAAGTGCTCTTATCATGGCTGTAAAAGCCCATGATTCCAATCTGAATTGCACTTTTCACATTTTATATATTATCTGATCTCCACTCTACTGATTATTTGGAATGTCACAGTTTTTTTTTTCAGTCTTGCCTTCGCTCTGTTGTCACTCACCAATCTAAATAGAAAACAATATTGCTCCATGTAGTTTTATTTTTATTTTTAGACAACTATTTAAACAATGCTTTCATTTAGTCTATGGTCCACATGGCTCCCAAAAGAAAAGAAAAAAAAAAACAAGTTGTCAGTCGAAATATTCAGGAGCATTCCATTAAAATATATTGCATTATTTTTTTCATATTATATTCATTTTTTTGTGAAAAATCGCAAAACACTGATAATTCATACAGCTACTTGGTTAGAGTTGAACTACCTTGAGCACATTTAGTCTGATTTCTACTCTGGAATAATACCAAATATCTTATAGCATTGTTTTTGATGTGAGGATAGTGCTGGTGCTGCTAATTGCCACTCTGCTGCATGTAAAATGATAACTATACAGTGTTTTTAACTCACAGATTGTAGTCCTTTCTAACCTATCGTATCCTTTACTAGATGCTACCCCCCTCTATCTGCTCCTATCCTGAAAGGCTTGTAATGCTAGAAGGAAACTACTCTGCTGAATCTAAACTGAAAACCACTCGATCTGTCTCTCGAGATTTAAAAACTTATTAAGGTTAATATCTTTAACTTCTTTCTCTATTGGTAATGATTGTAAAGCTGAACTGGTTCTACAGCACTATTAAAGGGTCCTCTAAAAGCCTTAGTTATACCCCTCAACCTTTAAAATTAGCATTTCTCCAGTAGCAAACACTACAGAAATGTTGCTGGTTATAACTTAGTATTTATCTTTACTTGACTTTAAATTTGTGTAAAATTAACTGAATAACACTAAAGTCAATTGCATGTCCCTATAAAATGCTAAAGGAAGCTACTAAAGGTAATAAAAAATAAAAAAAAACAAAGAGTATTCATACTTACCTTACATTCACAGGATCCATGAATCTGGTGGTATGGTTTAGCCCCGCTTTTCTATAGTACTTACCTTACATTCACAGGCTCCACGAATCCAGTGGTCTGATTTAGCCCTGCTCCATGCCCAACCCTGCCCCAAATCTCACCCACCTCTAGTAGTGCTACATTTATAGCAATAAAACCACACCCCCTCCTACCATAACTAATCAATTACTCCCACCTCACCACCTCATTAAAATCATCCCTTTACCTTCTCTATTTGCTTAATCTTTCTCTTACTCATCCTGCTTAGAATACAGTACTGAAATTAAGTCCTTTACTTTCATAATGATGCTACCCAAAACAATAACATTATTACTGTCATTGCTACCCTTCATGTTCATTCCATATCATCTCACTTACTATGAAAATCAGTATTACCTTGGATTTCACAACCCAAAAAGCCAAACCTCTTTCCTAATTGTACAAAATATGAAGGACCACTTAATAAAATACACCTACTTAACTCCTAAAAACTATCAACCTATTAGCAACAGATACATTAATCCCAAAACCAAACATTATCAAAAACTAATAAACAAATTCTTGAAGCTCATAATTATCTTACAATACAACCTTATAATGGATGGGGACATCCACCCAAACCCTGGTCCATCCTCCGCTGTTGACTCTAGCTCCCATGCCAGTATACTTACAGACAAGCCATCTATAATTAGGCCCACCAATTCACTCCTAGCTTGTCACCTAAATATCAGAAGCATAAACAACAAGGTACATAACTTGCATGCCCGCTTAGCAGTTCATTCTCCTGACATACTTTGTCTAACAGAAACCTGGCTAAAATCACCAATTGAAGACAATGAGGTCCTTCCACCTGGGTATAACATTCTTTGGTTAGACCGTACTAAGAGGAAGGGAGAGGCGGAAGCTGTACTCTTTAAAGCTGCTCTAAATGTTACCTTTGACTCATCACAACCAACCCAAGTTAACAATGCTAAATTCTGTCTACCAAACTTCAGATCAATAAAAATAAATGTATATTGTTTGTGCCTATATTCTACCAGGTAACAATATAAGCAACCTAAAAGATATCCTCTCTTGGCTATCAAGTTACTACCCCCAATAAACTATTGTTTTAGGAGACTTCAATATTGACTGGAACACCTGTTCCTCAGAATCTCCTTCCACCCATGTAAATCTACATGGGTTTACACAGATCATATCCTCCCCACCAGGATTGGGAAACCCAACCATAAAGAAAGTGTACTAAATTGGAGACTTATCAATAGTAATCCCCATATGTACAAGTCAGGAATCCTCCCCGGTGACCTAAGTGATCATCTATGTTTTTGGTTCTGACGAAGACATTCGAAAACGCAGTTTTTTGGATTACAGCATTAGACTGGTGTGTAATTAAAGCCATTTTTTTTCCACTTCATTGTTTCAAGTCTTGGACCCTTATTTGGCTCCTTTAGAGTGTAATTTGGTTGGTTACTGATCGCTGTCTTACTTATGTAATCAAACACAAAGCTAGCAATCCCCTCCAACCCACCTAAAAAACAGTTAGAAATAATAAGAATTTTTATCCCACTAACTTTCAAAATGAACTCAAACAATGCAATTGGTCTGCCCTAAAACATCTGTCACTGGATGATGCAGTGGCCTATTATAACTCCAAGTTCCTTCCTTAATTCTTATGCCCCAGTATGCTCCATAAAAACCAAAACAAGAGTTGCACTGTGGCTCTCTAAAGAAACTAAATCAAAAATCATACTCAGAAACAAGGCTTGGGCCATTTGGCATACCACAAATAAATATTGTTAGCTAAGGAATGAGACAAAAAATAAATGTTAAACTTTTTATTGCCATCTTCAACAGAAAAATCAGAATAACCCTCAAAAGTTTTGGTCAGGCATAAACAAACTTCTTCACCCAGGGCAAATCACAACTCCAACCCACTCAGCCTCTTCTCATAAATCCTCAGATGATGTTGCTAATGCTTTCAATAGTTTCTTTGCTGAGACCATCCAGTCCCTAGCTAACAAACTAACCTCCAGCTTCTCTAACTCAAATGTTGCTACACCTTCCACTCAACTCTCCTTTAGCTTCCAACCAGTTTCTACTTCACTTATCCGACCCCTATTTAAAAATCTAAAACCAACTACCCTTTGGGCCGATCTTCTCCCTGCTGAGTGCCTGCATAAAGTAGCAGATGCCATAGCATAGCCCACCTCCATCTTAATCAAAAGAACCATAGCAGAAACTACCATCCCCTCCATATGGAAAATATCCCATGTTATGCCATTTCATAAAGGGAAGAGTTCTACTGAGCTGTCTTAACTTTAGACCCATAATTATTCTTTCCCCTCTGTCTAAAATTATGGAAAAGTGTATCTATAAACAATTTCTTCACTATATTATTCAGAATAAGTTGATGGCCAATTCGCAGCATGGATTCAGGCCCTACCACAGTACTACCACTGCACATCTGTCTTTCTCTAATGTTATAAAACAGAACTGTAAGAATAATAAACTGTCTTCAGCCCTCTTCCTTGATCTCTTCAAGGCCTTCATCAAGGTCGGCCACCAACTACTTATCCACACACTGAAAACCATTTTCTTAGATAACCATACTCTCCTATTGTTCCAGTCTTATCTGAGTGGTAGACAACAGCCTGTCCTATGGCAGGACAAGCTATGTAGCCTTCTACCCAACACCTTTGGAGTCCCCCAGGGCTCTATATTAGGACCCCTCCTTTTCTCTGTCTTTATTAATGACCTCCATACTGTCATTGCAGATGCAACCTGAATTCAATATGCAGACAACTCCACCCTAATCTGTTCTGCCACTACCCCATCAAATATTTTAATATTTTACCCAGAATACTTTCAACTCAGTTGAAAATTGGCTCACTGAAAGACGTTTGATTCTAAATCCCAACAAAACTAAACTTCTACTCTTCACCCCCACTCACAGGTCCCCCTCACTATCCTTCACCATAAAATATAACAACAGTACCATTGTCTCCCCAGAGGGCTATTCAAAACTCCTAGGTGTAATCATAGACAATAACCTATAATTTGATTTGCATGTCAACCAAACCATTAAAACCATTAATAATAAACTTGGCTCATTATATAAGAATAAACCTTTCCTAACCCCATCTGCCTGAACTGCTATTGCCTGCTCTCACCTACTCTCTACCCTACTTTATGCCTCTCCTTTACTCACTAATCTGAGCAAATCAGATCTTAGTAAGATATCTATCTGCTATAATCACATAGCAAGATTTGCCTCTGGAATGCCCTACAGGACGCATCACTGTCATAACCTAAAACATCTTGGGTAGCTTGAACTACATGGCCTACTCTGGTACAACCAGCCTATAGTGGTACACAAAGTTCTCAATCAACCCAAAAACACATCTGCACTTAAAAATATCACCCATCTCTATAGTAACCGCAGGCCACTTCGGTCATCTAACGAACTGCTGGTTCAGACATTAATTTCCAACAACTCAGCTGGAAACTCTCTGTTTGCCAACTCTGTTGGTAAAATCTGGAACTCTCTCCCCACTGACCTTAGTTTTGAACCCTCTCTAGCTCTATTTAAAAAGAATCTCAAGCAGTATTTTAAAACTCATTGGTTATGTCCCTGTTTAAATCCTGACTAGCTCCTTCTCTATAATTCTCTCTAACATTTCCTACTTGCAACCCAAGTTGTGACTTAACTTGTTAGTCCACATCAATATGTAATACTAATTAAGAGAGATTGTATAACTTGCCTGTCTGAAACTGATTCTGCAACTGTCCTTAAGATGTATAATGAATCTATTGTTTAGTAAGTATGTTATCTTTTCTGTATGTATGTTGGAGCTTTTCTCCCCAGCCCTCCGCTGAAAAAGGACATGTATCCAGTCGGACTATCCCGGTCAACAAATGTAAAATAAAAAAAAAAATAAAAATAAATATTTATTAATGTGATTAATAAAACTGTCTAATCATAACTAAGTAAAAACTGGTCTACATTCTCCCCAGCATATCGTTCCTTATAACGATAGAGACCTTCCAGAACCTTACTTGATCTATTTTCCTTGCTCTGTCTTACAGGGTTGAAGCCCAGAATTTTTTTTAATTAACTTGAAACTTCAACTTCAGATTTATTTGATTGTCTGATCCTAAGATAAGCACATATTAAAATACCACAGATAAAATAAAGATGGATGGAAATAAAACAACATATAGAAGTGCAAGTTAACAAAAGAAGAGTAAGAAAAAAATGCTTATTTTACATTCCTAGATACAGCTTCGCTCCACCACAAGTACAGCTGACATCAACTCACAAAAAAATAAAACACTTTAAAAATATTTAACCATCAACCATTAGACCTGTAATGGTCTGTACACTGATTGCCTAGTACTTATGTGTGAACCTATAATAAATATGCCATTAAAATGTTTCCACATCTTAATGAACAAAATAAAATGTTTCTTTAAAATGCATAGCAGAGTGTAACTGCATATGCTAGTCTACACCTATACCATCCTTCTACTGTCCCCATTTTATTCTGGCTTTGCATGTTTTACCCAGCTACCTGCTTTGACAAAATGTGCTAATTGCTGGCCAGTTTCGTTTTTTGACCTGCTATACTTTATTAAACCTTATGAAAGGTGCCTAGTCAGCAGCATTTCATTTGCACTATTGCTACAGATTATCTTGCATTCAGTAAAAAACATTGTTGCAGAAAATACTGAATCTTGTAAAGGGCTTTTTGTGTTTATAGTAAAACTTTTAGAGAAATCAAGTTGTTTGATATGCATCAGAATCAGTAAATTTAAAACTTTCTTAATCAGTAACATAGAATAAATATTTTAATATAATACGTTTCCTTTGGTCCCAAGCCACAGTCAGGGAAAGCAAAAAATTAAAACTGGTATAATTAGTGACTTCAGAAAATGCCCAAAGTTTTTTTGACTGTATCCCAAAGCATATTAACTTTCAACAGCACATAATTCAAACAGTATTGCTCCAGAGTTTTATTAGGATACAAGCATATTTTAGGAAATCTAATTTACTACAACAAGGGCTTTGGCAGAAACCATAAGCTTGCCTGAGGCTTGTTTGAAATTTAGTAATGTACACACAGAGAAAATATTAGTTTAAATATAATTTCTTTCAACACTAATATCTCTCTTTTCTGGCTGTCATGGGAGAAACATTATAAACAAGTAGAAAAATGTTTAATAATGTCTGTAATGACAAGGCAGCTGGTGTGAATAATTGTGTCAAATGCTAATTCCATTTCTAGTTTTGCTTGCATGTCCATTTACATATACAGGTGTGTGGGTGGGTGTGTGCGAGTGGGCGTGTGTGCGTGTGTGCATGTGTGTGTGGGGGTCCCTGTCAAATGATAGAAAGCTCATTAGATAGAAACTCATTTCACTGACACCATAAGATAGAAAGCTCAAAACACTGAAAACTCATTTGACTGAAACTCAAAACACTGAAAATGCTATATGCCCTTTTCCCCATGATAGTGCAATCCTGGAGTTAGTATATATTGTTAGGGGGGTGTGGGGGGCACAGCCCCCCACAATGGGGGGTGTGGGGAGCGTAGCCCCCCACATAGTTTATGTAAATATTGTTTTCTCCAGTTATTCATTGTAGTTATAAGTATCCATGTGTAGGGTTTAAAATGTATGAAGTATGTGGGGGATGTGCACCCCCCTAACTATATATACTAACTCCAGGATCGCACTACCATGGGGAAAAGGGCATTTAGCATTTTCAGTGTTTTGAGTTTCAGTCAAATGAGTTTTCAGTGTTTTGAGCTTTCTATGTTTTGGTTTCAGCCAAATGATTTTCCATCAAATGAGTTTTCTATCATTTGATAGTGACCCATGTGTGTGTGTGTGTGTGTGTGTGTGTGTGTGTGTGTGTGTGTGTGTGTGTGTGTGTGTGTGTGTGTGTGTGTATGTGTGTGTGTGTATGGTGTGTGTGTGTGTGTGTGTTTGTGGTCAGACTACTTGTCTTTAGAAACACTGATCTAACAAGACTACTGCATTGCAGTAAAAATAAAACAAATAGACAATAAAGCATAGCTTTTATAATTTGTGATGGATACCTTCTTTTTTTCACATGTACAAAGGTATAGACAGCCACATTGTATACTGGAAAAATGTTGTCTTGCACTTGTAGCCTCCAAGCAGTGCCACTTCTGATATAGCCATGACCATTCCATCATAGTAGCGACAGCTGATGAATCACAGAGCTATCTAGTTTTGAAAACATTCATTGATGTTCCTTCATGTGTCAGTACCAAATGTTTTTACATGACAAAAAAAGAAAAAGAATCTACTGATATTTATGTCATTTCATTGCTAATAATATATTCGAAATGAATGCCAACTGCAAGGAGGAGTTAAAGTCAATGGGGCAATAAGAAGGTTTATATGGTTTGAAAAAGAGGAAGAAAAAGAAAGGAAACATGTACTGTAACAAATCAACTAAATTTGTAAAGCAAAGGTTCTCCTGAAGAAGGAATGAGAAACTGAGCACTCTCTGTGGAATGCTATATAGGCTTTATTTGGATACCAGGATGCTTTTCTGTTATCCTTATCTAAAGAAGGATGTACGGATGTGATCACGGAGGTAGGATCTAAAGAAGGATGTACGGATGTGATCACGGAGGTAGGCTCTAAAGAAGGATGTACGAATGTGATCATAGAGGTAGGATCTAAAGAAGGATGTACGGATGTGATCACGGAGGTAGGATCTAAAGAAGGATGTACGAATGTGATCACAGAGGTAGGGAGAAGATAAATTATTCTAGCAAGGAAAACTGTATATAAAGCAAGGTCAACAAAAATTTTATGTTGCACATCTAGAAGCTAGGAAGTGAATGTGACAATGTATATGATAGAAAACTTTAAATGCCAGCAAGCATACCTTGGGAAGAATCCCCCGGATTCACTATCTTTCTATGCAGGACTAGATTAGTCCTGCATGGAAGCGGCCGTTTCGAAGCAGGACGGCAGAGCGCCATGCATAGTAATGAAGATGCACTGCCTGAGCTCCTAAATAGACATGGAGCATGTAAGAGTGCAGGGGGTGTGTCTGAGAGCAGAGCTCTCAGAATATACATGTCCCTGAAATCAGGAACAGCAGTGTAGCAGTAAGAAAGAGTGAGACTGCTCATAGGTGTTCGCATACCCCCAGCAATATCCACCCAAGTGTACAAGAGCAATAGTCACAACATTTAAATATAAAGAATTTTTTTTATGAAATAGATCAAGATTAACCACAGGTGCGCAGGTTTTCCCATCACTTAGCTACGGTTAATGCAGCTTAAATGCCACAAGAGGATAAAAAGCAGGATATATGCAGATGAAACAGTACAGCAATATTGTAGTGGGCAGAGCATTCGCCTTACGAGCAGTCATTCCCAGTTCGAGTCCCACTCCAATACAAACCATCTTCCATTTTCAATCACCTTATGATCAATTTATTTTGTTGCATAACCTATGACATAACATATATTTGTGAATTGGAGTACTGCATTAAATGCAGATGTGAGCTGTCATTGCCATAATGTTGCAAAGTCCACAGATAATGACAAGTGCCCCATACAATATATGTACACAGGAATCAGAGATACAAATGGAAGACAACATGTGTAATGAATGAGAAATCCATACAGTTGCCAAATCCACCACCTGCCGAAGAACTATTAGACATCACTGTCTAAATTAGTGCGGTGGTAAGCGGGTGTAAGCACTAGTAAGCAAGAGTAAGCATAGTTACGCAGTAGTAAGTGGGAGTAAACATATTTAAGCAGTAGTAAGCAGGTTTAAGCCTGTTTGCATGGGAGTAAGCAATGCCCACACAGGTTAAGCAATATTAAAGCTAACTCACTGTAAGCATACTTAACCGGAGGTTAACATTGCTTACCTTCACTCAAACTTGTGCAAACCCGCTTACAATTGCTTAGAAGTGCCTTAATCCCTCTGTATGCATCAGATGCTGTTCTGCCCAGAAACAAAATAAACAGCCTTTGCAGGTCTTGAACCAAGGACCCTGTACACTATAGTCACAGTAGTTAACCACTAAGTCATCATAGCAGTACAAAAAAATGAGGTATCACCAAACAGATTCTCACCATAGGAAATACAAACTGAACATGTGAAAGGAATCTATATACAGTTTTATATTGTATAACTAACTACAGGACATAAATATGTGAACTGGAGTACTGCATTAAGCCCAGATGTGAGGTGTCATTGTAATAAAGTGTTGAAATCCCCTAATACACAAAAAGACCCCAAACAGTGTACATGCAGATGAATCAAGGATACCAAACACATGTATAACATGTAATGAATAATAAATTAATGCCACAATGCAAATATAATGCAACTTAAATATTAAGCAATGCTAAGCATTGCACAGCCCAGCTTAGTAGGTATAAGCAATGTGTAGGCCAACTAACTCAATCTACCCATTGGTATACCCCTTTAAGCAATGCCAGCCTTATGTAAGCAGGTTTACCCATAGCTTAGCCTTTTCAAATCCATCCAATCATGGAAAAGTGTGGGAAACCAGCCCTATTTAAACCCAACAAGCAGGAATACATCTCATAACTTGTTGTAGCTTCCCCTTGTAGGTACTATGTCTGGAATGGGAGAGGGTGTGCATGTTCGGGTGCAGCACTCAGGAATCCAGCAGTCCAGAGTCATGGCAGGACTCCTTGTGAAAGACCATGACCAGAGACTGCTGCAGAGATAGTACCAGGGTTCCCAATACAAAGCAGAGGCCTGGGACCATCTCGCCCATGACCTCACCAGTGCCACTAGCATACCCCAAACTGGTGAGCAGGTCAGGCATCACTATGCTGACCTGAAGCAGCAAAAGGGGGATCTCTTGGATCAGTGGATCCAAGAGGCTAGGAGGACAGGGGAAGTCCCAGCCATGTGTAAGTATCAGTCCACTACCTGTTTAATAATTGCCAGCTCATGTATATTATGGATAGGTATGGCTAAATATTCCTCTTATGTCTTTCACAGTGGCAAGTGAGCGCGCTATAAACCAGGAGGCCCATGGCTGTAGATTGGAGCGGTTGTGGCACAAGTAAGGTTAGTAATACTCTTGCATGTACTGTCATAGGAAATAAATCTAAAAGTAGTAGTAAGTTAATTGCCTGTATAAAACCTGTATTGCTTAAGGCATGTACTGCACACACCAGAGAATAGGGCAGGAAGAGTCTCATATAGGTTGTATGTAAATAAAAGCATAATAGCCTGACAATTAAGGTCTAACTGCTGGACTGCATGTGTTCACTCTGGTATCATATGGTAATGTACAGTTGCAATCTCTTAATAGTACTGTCATAGTAAGCACTGTTAACCACACTGTGCTACATAAGTAAATTGTGTAGGAATGTCTGTATATGACTGTTGTAATCCCAAGAGGCCAAATAGTACAACTGAGAGAGACTTAGACAGAAAACACTGAAAAGACAGACAACAAAATCCAAATAGTGCACTCAACTGTGACGTGAACTGGGTTATTTTTTGCACACACAGCCACGGTTCGAATCCTAGGAATGGTAGTAGGCTGTATGCAGTATCATAACCCACAAGTGTACAGAAATGTCCAGAAAGTCCAATTATTTGGCCCATATCTGCTGACTGTTACCCTACCCCCTGCCATATCAGTGTGCCAATTTCTGACATGTAGGCAGCATGTCATGTTATATAACTGACTGTCAGACCTGTACATATTTGGAAAAAGTCAAATAAAACAAATCTGCCATTATACAAGTCACTAAATGTTTAAGACAGTAATAGTGGGAATATGTCCTGGTTCATCTGCATGTGATGAAGACATGCCCAGAGTGTGTGCAAAAAGAGATGGACAGGTATGTGCATAACATCAACCTGGAATCTGGGAATATGTGTAGAAATAGGTAGTGTTAACAAACAATAGCTCCACAGGATTACCAGGTAAGAGGTGTATACTACAGGTAAAACCAGTTCATGTATATAGTTGTAGACAGCCATACCACTGTCCAAACTAAGGCAATAGGGTTGTGAACTAATACTTATAAGGTAAAGATCACAGCACTGACTAGGAAAATAATGTGAACAACAGGAATATACTAGTTGTTAATTGACATCTTTCTCTCCTCCCCACCATATCTGCAACAATAAACTAAACACACAACTCAATTGGTATGTGCTGACTTAACTCTAATGTTGGGATATATGTCCTATTGTTTGATAATTATTTAAATCTGTTTCTATGCATGTGCTATGTTGAAATACTCCCACATTGGTGGCATGCTGCCATCAATGTACCTGCATGCTGTTGTAATGACCACTGTGGTCCCATATATGCATGTGTTCTGTTTGCTATGAAACTGCTCCATATCTGGTGTTTGGGTTAATGAGAATAACTATGCATGCTGTTATACCTAATCCTGGAATGTGTTGACTATTACTAACCCACATATGTTGATATAACTTAAACACCATAGCAAGTATGAGAAGGCGGGTCCTGACGAACCCACCTGTACCACCTCAGCTGGCCGTGTCACTGGGCAACAGCACATCAGGGGCCCAATCTGGGACCTCCTCATCTGTTGGTCCTGCACCACCTTTGGGTGGAACCGCCTCAGGGGATGGTGCTCACCCCCCTTGGGGGTGGGCACGGACAGGAACCTGTCACCCATTGCCAGGTCTGGGTCATGGTGCATAGCGAGCTCTGCAGGAAGGTGTGAGATCTGCTATGCTAGCTTGAGGGCCATGCGTCATGACTAGAGTGTTGGCCTGGCACTCCTACTCAGCCCCCAGCACAGCCACCTTCAGGGCTGTGAAGGTGCAGTGGTGACTGCCCATGGGTGGGGACCTCAGTCCCACTGTTTCCACTAGGGGGCTCATGGGCTTCCAATTTCCCAACATCCCTCCCCATCAAGGTGTTTAACCCCCCACATGTTTCATATACTGCCCCTGTATGCATCTTGTTTGTCATGTCTGTTAACCTACCCAACCTACCTCCCCAAATATACCTACTATCCTTCCCCAACATCCCACTCCCACCTGAAAAAAAAAGGGCAATCTGTTCCCAAACAAAAATCTTACCAAATACATAGCTGTCCATTTTGCACACATGCCCACTGGGCACATGTAAGCTGGTCTAACTGGTTTAACATCATATTATTGTTGTCCTCACTCTTCCCTCAGGGGTATGAGTATCCAAATATATCTCCAAATTCAGTGTATATGTACAGCTGTTGCTGAAGAAGAAATGGGCAGCTATGGACCTTCCCTACACCCTTCCTGCACATCCCTAGCTATTTTCCCTACTGTCTTTCTCTCTTTGTGCCCCTTTTTCACCACTTTCCTATAAACTCTTTTTCATTTTTTTTTAAAGAAAGTTGCATGGGGTAAGCAGGAATAAGCACCTTTAAGCACCAGTAAGTGGGTTTAAGCCTGTTTACATGGGGGTAAGCAATGCTTACAAATATTAAGCAAAGTAGAAGCTAACAGAGTATAAGAAACTGTATCAGGAAGTTAGCATTGCTTACCTCCACGCAAACCAATCCTAACCCACTTACAACTGTTTAAAAGTGCCTTAATCACTCTGTATCCAATGGCTCTTGTTCTGCCCAGCAAATAAATATACAGCCTCTGCAAGGACCCTGCACGCCATCCACCATAAACAAAGTGATTTATCACTAAGCCATGTCAGATATACATAACCCTGATATGTTTACAAAAATATCAACCAGCACAGGCATTCAACAGTACAGCAAATGTATTTAAACATGTAGCTGTAGGTGTGTGTGTATATATAATTATATCTAAAGAGATAAATGTATACATCTATAGATATATGTCTACATATATATATATATATATATATATGTCTGTGTGTGTGTGTGTGTGTGTGTGTGTGTGTGTGTGTGTGTGTATATATATATATATATATATATATATATATATATGTATATACAGACATATATATCTATAGATATAGAAGAGAACATAACAAATACATATATGACCACAGGCACCGTTAATGGGGGTGAGGGAGCCCAAGCTATATACGCCTTGTACGTATTGTTATTATCCCCCCTACAGCCAAACAAGTCTACCCTGCATTACAATACCAACTGTTGCAAGTCCCATTACTAGGACCTGACACAACATGACCACAAGATGTTAACAGTAATCCATCCCACCTATATGATGTCAGGCTGGCATCAATAGCATATCATGCAGTACAGTCTGGCTACCATAGGAAATGTACAATGTGGAACCAGTAAACATTCCTAAGATACATATACACAGACACATATATGCAGATACACACACACACACACACACACACATATATATATATATATATATATATATATATATATATGTGTAACTAGACATGCACACATAGAGATATGTATAGGAAGATACATATTTAGAGGGTGCACACCATACGGAACCACCAGTATGCCTACAGTTGCCATCTTACCAACTGGACACTGTATGAGTCACACATACAAAAGTCAGTTGTTGCCTAAAACATATAGCCACAGAGAGATCAAAGGATATAACACCACACACAGGTTTGCATACATGAGAAAGCTTTATTTGTGTACTATTACAGCTCCATATGCCATGTCATATAGGTGTTTAGACTCTGAAATACATATAAACAGACTAATGCAACTCTCAAACAGATCAATTAATACAGTATTCCGGAAAGCATAGCATATGTTGCTGTCTAGGCCAAGGCATCCAAGTAGTACAACAGTAAAGACAGACCTGGCCACAGGCTATCAATAAATCAACAGTACGTAATACAGATGTATAGTCCAGCAGCCTCTATCTACACTCTGTACACAATCCATAGGGATTAAAGACTTCAGTTGACACAATGCATGTGTCTGTTATATAACAAGGCATAACTGAAACCATCACAATCACATTGACAAACTGAACAGTCTGTATGGCAGGAAGCAGTAGGCCTGCATTTACCCATGGTGAATTGTATGGTAATGCACATCCATTTACCTTAAGGCAGCTTATCTCTGATATCCCTCACATGTTGTAACAGCCTAGGTTAGTAATGGTGCACCCCCCCCCCATAGAGTGACATACAGGGGCATATACCACTGTTACATACACTGTCCTCTGGACTGCATAAGGACACACATGTATTGTGCAGATGAAACCCACACATATATGGACCCAACCACACAATATGTGAGGGGGCCACAATAGCAGTGGAATGATGGCAGGAATGGCAGCATGACATACTCACAGGCCACTGCATAACAACCCCTGACAGCATGTCATATGGACATAGCCTGGTAAGTAGGTGGAGGACAGGGCCAGAACACTGATCCATTTGTGAAATAGCATTGTCATACACTAAGCATATTTCTGGTGTTACAGGATAGTCTGCAACATACCCTTAGTCAGGAATATGAAGTCAGAAACACAAATGGATGTAGCCATGTAATGATAGCACTCAACACACACTGACAGTGATATATCTGACAAAAGACCTGTGTGGTGGACAGGCAAAACATAACAGGCACATCTCTGGCCATCAAGTGGATAGGCACAGAGTTGAGAGCTATGCAGACAGACTGCAGTCCATGTTAAACTAGTATGTACACACAAACCCTGTAATACTGGTGCTATACAATGCATACAACAACACTACTCACATTTTGTTTGTAGTTCTGAAACCTCGTACAAATATGTAGCTGGCCTGAGTGTGCAAGTTCTCTTGAAAGAGGTATTACTACCTGCTTTCTCTAACACTGCTGCCCACACACAGGAAGCATGTCCACCTTACAGGAAAGGTAGCGGGACCACACCCAAATGATGTAGGGATTATAGTAGTGGGTTGCCATGACAATGGTAATTGGAAGTACTACACAGTATGCTGCATGCAGGTATCAAGTGGAGGACACTGATTGGTGCAGAGACCATCACCTGATCACCTACAAAAGCCATACTGCAATCTATTCCAAGCAGCTCAATTCATTTACTGTAGAGGGAGACAAAGAGAGAGAGAGAGAGAGAGAGAGAGAGAGAGAGAGAGAAAGAGAGAGAAAGAGAAAACATATCCAGAACCAAAACCAGAACCACAACTAAACAAAAAACAGAAACAAAGGAAGCAGGCTAAGTCTATAGCCAAACAGAAAAAAAATAATAAACCTCCTACAAGGACACCATCCACTACAGACCTCATTCCCACAGCAGGTATGTAAAGTAAATATGCATGTACTTGACTGTAGTAACTGGTCCATAATACTGGGGTAGATTATGTGGAATTATATTTGGGTGCTATCAGGTGTTGCTGTCGTAATGATGTTCAGCTGAGCAACTGCTATGGACATTAGATTATGTCACTCTGGGTAGTGGGCCATACCCATCAACTGTGCAGAGCAGCACCAACTGACAAGATGTAAGCCAATGTAGTGTGTGTTATGTAATGGAAAGGATGTATATTACTGTGGCCAATAGCTGGTGGTGGAATTAATGCCATAATGATCAACACTTGGGTTCCAGAGCCCACCACTTGCAGGATACTCAAGTTAACATGTGTTGTAGCATGCTGAAATGCCATAGGTGTGTAATAGGCTTACCTGCAATCTGGCCCTATATATACCCCCCAATGTTAGGCTGTGTCCATATGTGGCACCTGTCTGTGTTGTAGCAAGGCAGTACAGTGCAGCTATGCAGGAAGGAGAGTTAGAGATTGTGGACCTGATGTCTGAGTGTACCCCATATATAGGTATGTATACACATGTAGGCATGTCTGCAGATATACAGATACCCATATGTAGACACACACACACACACACACACACACACACACACATATATATATATATATATATATATATAAACACACATATACACAACATAATATATATTTACACACACACACAAACACACACACACATATATATATATATATATATATATATATATATATATATATATATATATATATATATGCATATGTCTATATATATAAAAACACACACATATATGTATGTAAATACATGTCCCGTATATTACCACCACAGGGCTGTATGCTACATGTGAGGGAACAGCAAACACAGTAATACACACAGATATATACAGTTGTAAGTGTGTGCAACATGGACAGGTATGTCACAAGTGAACCCTTGTTGGGACCACATTGCCTTTGTCTGTGAAGTAGGAAATGGGAATATGGGGAAGGATAGCAGGTATATTTGTGGAGGTGGTTCGGGTTGGTAGATATAGAGGACAGCCTACAGTGGTGGTATATGACACATGTGGTGGGTAAACACCCTGGATGGTGTATGGTCTGCAATGTGGAAGCCTCATGAGACCCCATATGAAAACAATGGGAACAAGGCCACCACCCATTGCAACTCACAACAACAGTCCATATCCCTGAAGGTGCCTGTCCTGGAGGCTGAGCAGGAGGAGCATGTGGACCCTGTGAATGCGCACTGGGTGTCTCATGGTGTTGTAGATTTCCCTAAACATGCTATTGTGTCACTGTTATAGAACATATGTAGGTAGTAATAGTCCACACACTCCTGGAACATGTCCAACAGCACGCATAGATATCCCCAATACCACATAATGACAGATGTGCAGCAATCACATAGCAAGCATACCACATGCATGTATGGAACCATTGTGGCCCTGACAATGTAATGCAGGTGAAAGAGTCTGTAACAGGCCAGCAGTGATAGTGTCCACACTGGGAACATGGTTACAAACACATAGCACAAAGTGTGGTATAATACAATATATGTCCCAATGGTAGGTAAGCTGTAGCCATTAAAACCAAAACAGGTAGTTGTAAGCTGTAGCCATACCTACTGAGTTGTGTGAACAGTTTATTGTCACTGATATGTTGGGGAGGTGACAGAGATGTGTATTAAGAACTATGGTAACCTTGCTGTATGAGTTGCTCAGACCTGATTCCATCTTTATGTCTTTTAGAAAAGATGTCCTACGGCCATCTACCCATGTATTCAGTGGTGGAAAATGAGATTGTATTGAACCACCTAATATGGCACAATCCAGTTCTGTTCAGCTGGGCTGCCCATGAGCAGCAGGAGTGGACCACCCAGTGGAAAGATCTAGTCCACAGGGTCAATGATGTTGGTCTGCATAACCGCAGTTATGAGCAGGTCCAGCATCATTGTTCTGACCTGCTTCACTATGCTCGTCAGTGTACTGCTGCAGTCCAGGAGGATCACCTTGCAATGGGGGGGGGGGGGTCATGCCATCCATCCCTCTGACACGTGTTGAGGAGCTCCTCACCAGCCTCATGGCACATGCCTGCCTGCACCCCCAACTGGCAGAGACCATTGTGGAGGTGAGTGCTACCCACACACCAGCTGAGGAGCATGCAGATAAGGCCATAGGGCACATCAGTAGACCACTGTTGTGTATGCATCTGCATCTGTACAGGTAGATCATGCATATGTGAGATGTGATATATATAGTTTGTTGCTGTGTAGTAGTAATAAACAGATGTGCATAAGCAGTAGTATTGTGGACTTGTCCTGTTGATGTGCTGTAATGCTGCACCCACCCTGTAACAATGCCACAGCTGGGGCCACTGACATCGCATCTCTCACACTCTTATGTAGGTCCCTCTGGTATACCACCAAGGCAGCAGCCTGTAGCTAGTGAGTATGGTTTATGCTGATGCTTGCTGATACACTGGGCATGTAATGGCTATGGTATATTCCATGCACACATTTAACACACCTACCCATAAAGCAAGCCATACATGTTCACATATTGTTACTGTTAAATGCACTGCATCACTGTGGTGACCATGATTGGGTATCTGAAGGGTATGTCAGACACCTGCAGGATAACTAACATCCTGTCATTGTGAAATGTGTCCACAGGGATGAACATAATGGTCGGACACATGGCCTACAGTAGGGACATGTGTGAAACATCACCCTTATGCAGTGCAACAACAGTGTATATACCAGTATTACAATGGCAACTGTTACAGATCTACAATATGGCATAACATAATACTGTGGTCCACATTATTAGCTGAGACTAGGCTGTAACACGTGGTGTTCAGTGTATGGGACACTGCAAACTGACACACATGTGTAGGCCATACTTGTCAAGCATCTGCAAAAAGGCTGAAGGTGGGGAGGGTGTGTCAGCATGACACACCAGTGCACTGCAGCAGGCATCCTAAGGATGCTAAGAATGGTTGTATCTGCACACAGTCAGGTTCAGGATCTGTAGCAGATAGGTTCATAGGTTCATAGCTTCATAGGTTTATACTAGGCTATCTGCCCTAAGGCATTTATAAGCCTAGCCCAAATTTTTGTGGCTTACGCCACCCCTTATATGAAAAAATACTGTGCCCATTAGTTTGTTGTGCCTCTGTCCAGCAGTGACACAGAGATGATTCCCGGGGTAAACCTACGATCTCCCATCCACAGGTCTAGATTTCTCTTGAACAGAGTCAGCGAGGTGCTCTGCCTCACATGGACCGGGATTTTATTCCACAGCATAGGGAGTCTCTGAGTGATAAATCTATCCCTCCAGCACGTCCTATTTATATCCGTGCTAAGGTTTAAGTCGCTTGCTCTAGTGGTTTTGGTGGATTTGGATTTTTTGAGGTGGAGCATGTCCATTAATTCCGGGTTGGACATGGCCTTGTATGTCAGGCACATGTCACCTCTGAGCAGACGGTATGCGACTGAATAGAGCTGGAGTTTCTTCAATCTGGCAGCATATGACAGATTTTGGAGTCCCTTTATCCTTTTGGTGAGGAACTTTTGGGGTCTCTCCAATTGCTGCAGATGTCGGGTGAGATACATCCCGAATGGGGCATTGTACTCGATAATTGGTCTGATAAGTGAAGAGTACAGGGGAACAATAACCTCACTAGATCTGGATGTGAATCCCTTCATGATCAGGTGGGCAATGTAGAAGGTCTTTCTAACCACTTTAGCAATGTGAGTGTCAAAAGAAAGGCCACTGTCAACCTGGGTCCCCAGGTCCCTGATAACCTCTTCTGTGCTTAGTGGATTGCCACCTATATGGTAGCTTGGGGTTACCTTGTTTTGTCCGAAGGGTATGGCTATACATTTTTTGGCGTTTAACTTCAGGCCATGGCTCTGGCACCAGCTATCTGTTTCCGTGAGTCCCTTCTGAAGGATATCCATGTCTGATGCACTTTCCACTATGGCGCCCAGTTTGCAGTCGTCTGCAAACTTTGTCAGCCAAAGTCCTCCTATGTTGGCCTGTACTTCTGAGAAGTAGATGCCAAACAATAGGGGGCCAAGGACCGAGCCCTGTGGGACACCACTTGTGACCGGCTTGGAGTCTGACACAGCGCCAGAACTCTAACCCTGTGGGTTCTGTCCTTAAGCCAGTTTGCAACCCATCTTGTGACATATGGGTTTACATTTAAGCTGGTAAGTTTTTCTACAATACCCGAGTGGGTATTGTGTCGAAGCCTTTGCAAGGTCAAGGTAGGCTGTATGGACTGCCTTTCCCTCATCAATGGCCTTGGTGACTGTTTCGAAGAAGTTGACCAAGTTCAAAAGGCATGATCTTCCCTTGACAAAGCCAAACTGGGTCGGGTCCAATGTCTGCAAGTCCCCTATATCTTTGTTTATGAGCTCCATTATGATCCTCTCCATAGCTTTGCAGACTAGACTTGTTAAGCTTATGGGCGGTAATTACCAGGGTCCGTAGGCGCCTTTGTGGAGTGGGACTGCAGTTGCCGTACGCCACTCCTTGGGCACGTATCCTGTGGTAAGGCTGAGATTAAACAGCTGCCTTATGTGCGGGTTTAATTCCTCATTTAGCTCATGTAGCACACAGCTGGGGACACCATCCGGTCCCATTGATGCTGTGTTTTTAGCTTTAGAGAGTGCAGCTTTCACCTGCGCATTTGAGATGTCCGGGAGGCTACACTCAGCTGGGATAGTTATCTCTCCTTTAGGGGAGAGGGGTGAAGTTTGCACTGAACCTGTCTGCCAGTATGTTGGCAATGTCTGTGGGTTCAGTGATTTTTGTATCATTTGACTAATTCTGAGCATATCTGGGAGTTTCCACCCAGGTTCCTAACATAGCTGAAAAAGGCCTTATGATTGTCCTTGAATCCATGGCAATTTTTCTCTCAAAATTGGCCTTAGTTGATTTTATGAGTGCTCGTATTTTTTACTAATAATGATCAGGGTGACTTCCCTTTTATGGATTTTGTTCTATCATGTAATAGCTTTCTCCTCTTATTGTAAAGTTTGTTAATGGCTGGGGTCCACCAGACTGGACGCTTGCCCTTTGTGGAAAGAGTCTTGGTTTTATTTGGGATTGCCTGATCCATGCAGTCCTGGAGGTGTTCATAGAAGGCATTTGTAAGGGCTTCCAGAGCTTGGGTTGTGGTTTCCACAGGCTCAGCGGCCTTGAGGGATAACACACCAGTATTAAGTAGTGTGAAGTTTGCTTAAGAGAAGTTATTCACTATGGTGTATTTTGTTTGGGGTGGGGGGGATGTGGATTTCCAGTGAGATTAGTTTATGATCAGATCTCACCAATGAGGGATATACTTCGTGTGGAGCATTTTGTCCCCATGTTTGTGACAATGAGATCTAGTATATTTTCTCCTCTCGTGGGAACAGTGACTAGCTGTTCCATGGCATTTGAATTTATGAACTCCAGGAACCATTGGGCTAGAAAGTTAGGGCTTGAGTAATGTTCCCAGTCTATATTCGGGTAGTTGAAGTCACCCAATATGATGGTGTTTGGAGATACATTTATACCCTCCAGTGTCTTCAGGAAGGCTGTGTGGGGTTCCTGAGTTTGAGAGGGTGGCCTGTAGCATGCTACAATTTGTAGAGCAGTTTTGCCTATGGTTAGTTGCACCTGGATGGTTTCGAAGCTTCTGCGTTGCCACCAACCTGGAGGTGTGGGTATCCTTTATGAATATGGATACACCCCTCCTTTGTGGTGTGGTCTGGGTTTTGGGTCGAACGCATGATATGAGGTAAAACCTAATAGTGCCGGGTGCTCTCAGGAGCCTTGAACCAGGTTTCAGTTACAGCACAGACATCGATGTTCTCCATACTGAGAAGGGCCTCGAAAAGGTGCATTTTGAGATTTAGACTTCTGGCATTGAGCAGCATTACCCTCAGTTTCTTCCCATTTTGTTTTCTAGGGTGGTAGGTTTAGAATTTGAGCCTTGCCTAAAAGAGGCACTATGGGGTGGCAAGAGCCTTAGCCAATATCCGAATCCCAGGGGTGACAGGTGCAAGCCGCCCTTGCGAAGCAGCGTGGCTTGTCAAGCATGTCATCCCAGGCAGACAGACACTGGATCCCCTTTGAATGACACCAGACATTAAGCCAATTGTTAAAGCTGATCATCTTGTCTCTATATTGTGGCATCATTCTTGGTGAAGGAAGGATACTGCTCAGGGTTAGGGTCATACCTGCCTGGGCTACATAATCAGGGAGCTCCTCTATGTCTCTTTTCATGTAGTCCAGGGAGGTATCGTCTCAGGTCGCTCACACCAGCATGGACAATGACTGTGTCATATTTGTACTTGCGTGGAGTGACCCGAGTGCTTGTGTTATGTGGCGGATTCTAGCCGATAGGCAGCTTACTGTGACCCTCTCCTTGTTCAGCCTAGTGAGTGGGACGTCAGTGTGTCTGACTATGGAGTCACCTATGACAAGTATGTTTGGTGTTGTATTTGGCCTTAAGGGCTGTGACTGCTTTGCACACTGCTTTTGTGGTTTATGTGTTGCTTGTGGGGTGTCTTGAGGTAGCAGTTGTTTGGGTGTCTGCTTTGGAGGCCTCTGCTGTTTAGGTAAATTTTTACTCAGAGCCTCCAGTATGTCTTTGTGTGTTTATGTGTTTGATTCAGTGGAGTGGTAGCATTATGTGAGGCTGGTTTTGTGGTGTGTGTAGTTGCCTTCTCCTCCTGTTTGGTCTTGCCAGTCCTGAGTTGAGAGCTCAGCCTCCAGTTTGGCTAAATAGCTGCATCTCTCGCAAGTATTTGTGTTATGTGGGAGGAGGAGAGGGTTGTCTGTGTACATGAGGCAGTTATAACATTGCCTCAAGATTCCCAGATTCACCAGCTGGACCGGAGAGAAGATTGACAACTGACCTTTGGACATGCTAGAATAATATTGGGAATTCTTAATTGAAAACAAGGGCCAGTGGGGAGTGAGGGTGTAGTGCTTTTAATTTTTAGTGCTGACTTATGTAATTGCTTTAGTGAGCAAGTGCCAGGTAACTTGAGTGCAATGTGTTACAAGTAACTAAATGCAAAAACGACAAACAGTAACTTTCTTTCAAGTGAAACAAGGAAATAAGTACAGTAAGCAATGCAGATATCACTAGTGATCCACAGAAGCGCTGAGAAGTTGCGATTAGGTGGAATTAGCTTCCAGGGAAATAACAAGCAAACAAACAACAAGCATATAAACAAAGCTAGATTCAGCAGGCCTGGATCTAGTCTATGCTAGAGCAAACAAGGTGAACCAATTTCAGTAAGATACAGTTCAAATATTCAGGCACTATAAACCTTTAACCAGAAATTCCCAGCTCAGAAGGGCAGAGTCCAGCCTCTTCTCCCACAAGAGTGCAGACCACGAACCTTCTTAATGTAAAATATCTGGCCTGAAGCCCAAGTGCCTAAACCAGAACTAATACACTTGGACACTGGGCTCTCAATCAGCAGTTCCCAACTTAGAAGGATGAAAGCTACCTGTCCTGCCACCACAGTGCTTGCCACAAACCTTCCTAATGTAAAACAACTGGTCTGAAGCCCAAGTGCTTAATCCAAAAGACTTGAATGATAGCTACACTTTAATCAAGTTACAACCAAGCAGTAATAAATACCATTGAATACTTTAGAGAATGTCTGGATTAGTGCTCAAGTTACACAAATAAAGCTAGATCCAGCAGGCCCGAATCCAGTCTATGCCACAGCAAACAAGGCGCACCAACTTCAGTAAGAAACAGTTCAGATATGCATGCACTATAAGCCTTTAACCAGAAATTCCCAGCTCAGAAGGGCAGAGTCCAGCCTCTCCTCCCACAAGAGTGCAGACCACGAACCCTCTTAATGTAAAATAACTGGCTTGAAAGCCCAAGTGCTTAAACCAGAATTAATACACTTTTAGAATAACAGACACTGAGCCCTCAGTCAGCAGTTCTCAACCTAGAAGGATGTAAGCTATCTGTTCTGCCACAACAGTGCAGACCACAAACCCTCTCAGTGCAAAACAACTAACTGGTCCGAAGCCCAAGTGTTTAAACCAAAAGGCTTAGAATGAGTTACACCAATCAGTAATAAATACAATTGAGTATTTTAAGATGATGCAAAAGTAAAAAGAAGTAGGTAAAAACACAAGTACAGTAAAAGCAGATGAAATTTTTTTTTTTTTTTTTTTTTCTGAACAAGTGCTGAGATCAAAGAAACAGATTTGAGTGCTGAAACTAGAAAACTGGCTAGTTATAAGGGAAAAAAAAACATGCTAGAAGGCTTCCCTCAAACACAGAAGGGCTTGGGGGCTCAGAAGCCTACAAATAGTCTGTACCACTTAACAAGAAAGGCAGGAAATAAGCTTAATTTTTTTTTTCTATTTCCCAGATGCTCTCTTTGTACACAGTAGGAGTGCCTGAAATCAGAATATAATCTCACTGCACTCAGTTGAGTGACCAAATGAGATGGGCCCAGAGGCAGGCTGTAACCCTACCCTCACAGCAATAGTGAAAGCAGTGTGTGAACACCAAGGGATGTGCACATGAGTAGACCTTGCAATCATGCAGAGTTGGGGGACATGTGTAGGGCAGACAGATCATGCACTGGCAAATGCAGATGCCCCATGCTAGTATACGCCTGCCAGGAATAATGACTGCTGTAGTACACATAACAAAAGGTGCAACAAACTGTCATGATAAGGGCGTGCACACATATGCACCCACGGAGTGTATGCATCGCGGTCAGCATCTGCACACCTAACACATTTCTTAGACACTGCATGTGAATGTGCAGGACATATGTCACATATCAGGCTCATGTACTGTTAATATATGTGGTGATGTGGTCCCATGACAGATCAAGGAAGAGTGCATCATATCAATAAGGGTGTGTACACTCCCCATAGCCATGGTACGGTCTGACAGTTGTCAGTGTAATAGCACTGGATTGGTCATACATGCACCACTGATGTTGAGATCTGTGAACCGGGCATTCACAAATGACATCTGTCCACATATCATCCCAGGTATGTGTCGCTGAAAAACATAGGGGCTGTGAGCATTAGGGCAGACATAACTGACACAGTAATACACATTCAGCAATGCTTTGTACACCTGAGAGGTTTGGTGCACAGTACATGGCAGGGTGCAGAACACGTGCATAGCAACATAGGTGCAGTGTTTTCCAGGGGAAGGGGCATCACCTACTAATACAGCCCATGCATCACACACATGTATACTGTTGCTAGCATGGATTGACTATAGCTGGACTGCATGCTGTTGAGTACCATATGTTATGCATGTTGACAGATGGGTAATGGAAGGACTGTGTGTACTATCCTTGTGCAATCTCACGTGTGTGTGTGTGTATGTGTGTGTGTGTGTGTGTGTGTGTGTGTGTGTGTGTGTGTGTGTGTGTGTGTGTGTGTGTGCAGGGGGGTTTATTTTGTCTATAAGTGCAATCTGGTGGAGTGGAGGGGGGTGATGCATGTAGGATGTGTGTGTGTTTGTGTGGGTGTCCATGTATGCACATGTGTGATTGTATGGTTATTCATAGGGCAGTGCTTCCCTTTGGTATTGTGTAGTACATGGACACGGACTGACACATGAGACACCAGGAATACTTGTCTGATATGTAATCACAGGACAGCTGATAGTATAATATGGTCTGTAGCATGGAACATGCATTGGAAGAGAAAGTAGACACCAGGTATACCCTTAATATTGCAATCAGCAGAGAGGTAAATGATTACCGACGTATGCATCACTACAGATGCATTGGGGAATCACTAGACAACACCAGGGAGTGAATCCATATATTACTGCTGTCCACATGATAGGTTGATTGAGCAGCAGATCTGGCATGTACTCAGCAATACTTATACAAGACACTCCAGTGCATGACGTTATGGAATGAGCACAGTAGCCCCTAACATATAGGGGCCATGCTCACAATGTGGGGACATACACAGGGGAACACTGGATGACAGCAGTGAGACCATGTAAAACCTACTCCACTCAGGTCAAGGAGGTAAAGGAATAACAGGTCTTGTGTTGTGATCACTCGTCTTTAGAGGAATGATACATTAATGAGTGGTATTAATGAGTGTATGTTACCAAGTGTGATGCAGGATGGGGAGCTTATGCGAATAAATATGGGATTGTCTGCAAAATCAGGGACAAGTAGGTATTAGGGTGGAATATGTGTGTGTGTGTGTGTGTGTGTGTGTGTGTGTGTGTGTGTGTGTGTGTGTGTGTGTGTGTGTGTGTGTGTGTGTGTGTGTGTGTACTGTTATGCAATGCTGTACAGGTCTTAAAGTCCGTTTCTTGTTTTCCCCCACAGTTGGCAAGGTGGGTCAGGATCCCCCCTGCATGCAATCTGATGTTGGTGTCCATACAGACACTGAAGATGATGATAGTACTGTTGAGGCACAGGCAGGGTTGTCAGGGGCCAAAACTGCACCATTGTTTGACATCCTTCTCTTAGTCACCCCAAGTCTGCACACAGTTACAGTGCCTATACATACCCCATCACCAGTGGTCACAGCAGCGGGACAGTTGGAGGTTGGTGGCAGTGCACAGGAGAGTGTGGTATCTATGTCTACTGTGTCTGGTCGCAGCAGGCATAGCCAGATGTCTGGCAGGGCACCACATAGGCAGATGTACCTGAGTGCTTGTGGTAGGGCCGCTGGTCATCATGCCCCTGGCAAAGTTCCACAACTGGTACCACCAGGCGCATGTTTCAGATAGTCATTGGGGTGCAGGCACGTATGGAACTGTACACCAGACAGGGCCTGAGGCTACAGAGGTCTGCTTTCACATCTGCAAGCGACAACGTCCAGGAACTTTCTGGTGTCCTCCGTGATTATATCGAGGTCATGGATAGATGGTTGGGTGAGTTGTTGGGCCTCATCGACCATGGTTTGTCCGTATTTGAACATGTGCTGGGAGTGCGGCAATGGCCGCATGGACGTAGACCAGCAACACCACCAGCTGGCAGTCAACGTGGATGTGCTAGAACACCAAGGTGCTCCTGTAGTAGCAGTACCAGCCCCAGCACTGCAGGGGGGGGCGCTGTCTACACCACACCACAGTAGGCCATGTGCACGTGGCTCTGGCCAGTCCGAGGAGGGACCTGGTTTCAGCGGACATCTGTCATCATCAGGGGAGAGTAGCACATCGAGACCTGTACCTGGATGTGCCCATGGAACCACTGGCAGGCGCAGTCCGCATGTCCACTGCCAGAGGCAGTGAACTGCACACCCTGCCAGGTATGGTCTGCAGCTGTCCATAAACACCTGTATAGGGCAGCCACATGGCAGAACTGTGTGCATGCATACCCACACACTACACGAACACACCTAGGGCAACCCCATACCCACACACACCACATTGCTACGCTCATTTCAACTAATTACATCCCTCACCCACACATATGTTGTCAAACGTATAGCCCACCTTTGGTCTCTGGCAAACCAACAACACACCCTGTGCGTATGATGATACCTGTGCCACATGTCTGTCATCCAGAACATCGATGCAGGGACAGGCTAATATGGTTCTGATGCACACAGTGACTGTACTACAGTGTACCAATGTACTGCAGTGTAACATGTTGTCAGGAGTAATGTCTAATGCATACATGTCAGGTAGTGTAGCTGTCCAGCAATGATGCATTATAGCTGATAGTAACCCTGGGTGGTTGTGGTCTCTATAATATTATTCATTTGTGTCATAGGTGTACATGTATCAGCAGGCGGATGGTCTGCAGTCATATTCCACAAGGGGTATGGCACTGTGGTGACACCATGGCTGTGACATATCTGGGGTACAGTTGAACACATGTCACAGGTTTGTATAATAGTTATTGCCTGTGCCACATGGACAGGTGATCCACTGGGACATGTATAATCAGCAACCTGATGTAGACCCATCCATATACACACACACTCTTACTTGGCAACACTGGGACTAGACCTCCACCTAGGTATGTAGTGCTACTGAAGTGTGTGGTTTGCATTGCACACACCACACAGCGTTTAGGGTAAGGTGTGTTCCAGATTGCATGTTACATGAAGAACATCCCCAGACATGTACAGCATGGTAATGGGGGATGTAATGGTTGTATATGGACAATACATAGTGTGACATACCATCATATACACATTAACAGACATATAACAGGCAGAGACATCCAAGAGACCTGGGCCTATCGCTGTTACCTAACTTGTCAGTGTGTCCAATGTGTTGCAGGTAGACTGCACACAGCACATGCATAGCTGGGCTGGATTGTGATATCAGTTACCTCTATGGTTGATGGTGACATTGGTCAACATACAGTGATACCTGGGACATATACCAGGTGTACCATGGTGTAATTACAGTGTACACAGCACCCACATCTGACAGTGGATATTGTACTCACTGGAACCCATGATGACACTCTGACATACCCACCATCACACATTGCCCACAACTGCAATACAACCCATTGTATATCTCATCAGTGGTACTACAGGGATATGCATCTAATGCACATGCCACAGGCATAGTAGGGTATTGCATTGTCATGCCTCACCTATGGGCAGCAACAACACTATCTGTACTACTGTGTGGCAATGTGTATTGTAATAGGAGTATGTGGCCTCATAATGCTGTAACCTACAGATATACAGACATGCACACATACACACACTTGCCAGAACTCAATGGGTATCCAATACCTATCGACCCATTTGCACAACACTGATGTACTGGTACTACAAGGCTCATGTAGCCATTAGGGAGAGGAGTGTAACAGGGTACATGTAATGTCCAATACAGCAACAGCCATATCTTACTATGGCAATGGGTGTTGCAGTATTTGTGAAGGCCCTCATGGTATTCCAAACTACAGACACACAGACACTGCTATCCTCAGTAATGCACATGTACACATGTGTCAGTACTGGGGTGCATCGCTGCAGGTGGTGATAGGTGTGTACCTGGCTATTGTCCATGGAGAGATGGGTAGTGTAGGGGATGTGTGTAAAGTGGTATCATGCCAACTGCCATGTGCCAGCAGGCAATCTATCGACAGACACCACAGTTGTGACTCTCAGGGTGAGAGTGACAGGCATCAGCCAATCTTCTGGGTGCCTCATGCAAATGGCCACTGAGGTGATCCAGTTGATATATATGCAACATGTATCACAACAAATGGTTAGTGTCTGTGATGGAGACTTGTACCCAAGCATGTACTGTTGACTGTGGTAGTGTAGTGGAGGTATCCATGGCATGTGGTGCGTACAGGGTGTTGCCTCCTATATTTGCCAGTTATAACACAGCTGGGCAGACATGTCAGTGTCAGTCAAGCATAGGTTGTCTGTACGTATCCAAGCTGGATACCTGCCATCTGCCATTTGTGCAGGGACTGACAGACATCAGCTTGGCAGGTAGCTATGCAGTAGGATGAATGTGTTGACAAATAGATGTTTGACAACAATATGTATGCATTACTACATGTCAGATCATTACCCAGTAGGTGATTTATACTGTGACATGGCTCGCACACCAGGAACATGACAGTGAGGCCTCAGATTCCAGCTATGCCTGCAGGTGTGCTTGTTGTCAGTACTACATTTATCACTCTACTCTTGACTGGGAAAGCAGTGTCAGCAGTATTACTGCCATGATACACTACATGCCAGTGTGACAGCATGTAACCTGGGTTACTAGCCATGTATGTAACACCTTCACATGGATAACAGTGCTGTACAGGTCTTATGTACTTGTGCGTCCCAGACATGACACTCACACTGCTACTGTACTGACAGCACATAGACACATGTATTGTACATGGCATTACATACACTTATTACAGATGTCATTACCCTGCTATGTTATCAGACTGGGATGTGAGCACTGGTTACCAGGGCTGAGCTGTACTTAGCATTTGTCAGCATTGCTGCAATTTAACAGCTAAGCAGATTTGTGTACTGGCAAGTGAAGCCTACATGGTGTAAGTGCCCATACATTTAACCGTATGTTAGCACTGCTTAGCTTCACGCAAACCCGTGCAAATGCGCTGAAAGCTGCTCAAAACTGCCTTAACCACTCTGTATCCAGCAGCCCTTGCTCATCCCGGCAACAAAATAAACAGCCCCTGCAGGTATTGAACCCAGGACCATGTACACTATAGTCACAACAGTTAACAACTATGCCATGACAGCTGTGACAAGAGTTGTTGATTTTCCAATATATCTGTCTCTAAAAATATTGATTAGTACTAAACAATTGCTTTGACTTCCACAATTGTGTAGTACTTGTTATTGATATTACTGTTGCATCACATATGTTGTTATATGTAAACATACACATATCAGATACAGATACTGTGAAATACATCTGGGAGAGTATACACAACCATAATGTTTACACGTGATAAGAATATGGATATATGCATATACATATGTTGATATATGTCAACATGTACATACATATATCTATATATACATACATATGTATGTCTGCACATCTGTATAGTGCATCATATATATGGCCATTTGTAGATTTCTTTGTATACACACACACAAACACACACACACACACACACACACACACACACACACACACACACACACACACACACACACACACACACACACACACACACACACACAAACACACACACATATATATATATGTATATATACACATCCTATGTGTACAGATATACCTATTTATGTTGATATATATGTAGATATTTATAACTATATGTGAATGCATATCTAATCAGATATACTTATTTATGTCGATATATATATATATGTAGATATCCATAACTGTATGTGCATATGTATCTATATATCTGTACATGTGTAGACATATATTGCTGTGTATATGTATATATTTGAGTTTTTATATGTATGTATATACATATATATATATATATATATATATATATATATATATATATATATATCCATATATGTATGTAGATATGTTTATATGTATATGTCTATATAGATATATGGATATATATATATATATATGTATATATATATATATATATATATATATATATATATATATATATATATATATGTGTGTGTGTGTGTGTGTGTGTGTGTGTGTTTACCATATGTCCAGAACATGGTGTGGAGTCCTACCTCAGCACCAATAGTCCCAACCTCTTCGTGCAAGGGGATGCCATATATGTATTGCAGGTATATATGTTGACTGTTGCTACTGTTTCAGGGGTTGTCTTAACAGACAAGTGTCTGGGAGGTCACATCTGCTTTTGACATGTGCATCATTGGCTACTGACAGACATCCTAAGGACATCATAGTATAGCACCACTGTTGGCACAGTAATGATCCTGTGGACTACAGCAGAGATATGACCAATATATGTGGAAAGTCTGGCACTCTGTGGTCAGTCCAGAAGTGTACATGATTCCCCTTCCTGCGAGACATGTGGACCACACCTCACAATGTGGATGTTAATAGCCATGTACATGGGTATATCACGTAAATACTGGACTACATATGCCCACACAGTTTATGCATTCACACATGCCAGTCTGTCCTGCTACATAATACCTGCTGGTGCAGAGGTCACATGGCCACATACTACCCAGTAGTTAGTGACATACATCTGTACAGAATCCCACTGCTTTGTCAGAAATACACAGCAGTTATGTCTTGCAAATAGCTGGACATAACAGCACACTGGGTAATTACACTAGGCTGCTGGGCATGTCACAAAGCACTGTGCAAACTACAAGCAGACTACCACAGCACTGGACAACATTTTGTATGGGGGAATACACAGTTATCTGTAATTATAGCAAGCTTTACAAGCATGTCACAGCACAGAGTAACAGACACATGTGGCAAAGTGCAGACCCACAACCAATGTAAACCCAGCCAGAGCCACATATGGTACACAAGCTTAATATGATACTATATGGACTGTCTGATAAACACCATCCTCATATGTGCCACACACACACACACACACTATCCCTGCATACACTGGGTCATTACACAGTGTGGTCCGATGCCTGTCTGTGGTATGAGACATGTGCGTGTTTGGCCCTACAGACATGTGAGCCAATAAGGTGCCATACACTTGAGCAGCATGTAACATCAAATAGAACAGGACCAAGAACAATGGCATCTACCACAGTCTGTGCACAGGCCAAGGTATGTATGGGCAATACACATACTATCGACAGTTACCATAAGTACACAGACCCCAGTACTGTACACACAACCACAGAATGCCCAAGTTATGTCCTCAGAAGCAACCCTGACTATACATACCATGTCTAGCAGTCTGATATCTGACTGGCTTGTTATCAGCTATAATGTCAATAAATAATGGTGTACAGAACATATGCACCTCTTACTGCATGACATATGTACAGAGGTTGGCAGACTTGTGGCTGGAGCTATAAACACTGGCCCAATATTGGCATGTTGCTGTGATAACCTCATACATTTACTGTTGTACCAGGGTTTGTTGTGACATATGTCCTATGAGGGATATGAAGTCAGCAACTCTCATGGCTGTCACCATGTACCGACTATGCTTCTGCAGTTCTCAGATAGGTGTTCTGTGAGTAACACAAGAAGCAAAAGGCTCCACACTCTGCCCCAGTCTGAAGATAACCCTACAATAAGTGTTTCCTCAAACACATAACACTCTCATGACAGGTATTAAATCATGTAGACCAGCCATATCCACACACACCCTGTTAAACCGACATTACTCCAAATGCAGAAGAGCAACACTTACATTCTGTAGTCATGTCTGGCACATCCCACTCCTGTCTGTTGGGCTGCGTCCACAGTGTATGTTGTTAGAGGTAAATCCCAATACCATCAGTGATGCTGTTTGCCAAACACAAAATTTAGGTCCTGCTCACAGCGAATGAAAAGGCCCAACACCAACATGATGTTCCTAGATATTGGAGTATATTTCCATGCAATTGGGTATGGGAATGTTACCACAGCTGTTCAACATGCAATCAGCTAGAGGGGGACTGCAATTCATGCAAAGGCCATCAGCTGATCATGAGCATCACTTACAAAACACAAGCTGCTGCCTAAGCAAAGCAGTTGTACTTCTCCACATCCACCAGAGAGGGAGTGAGAGAGACAGACAGAAACAAAGTAAGTCAGGTAAGGGGTGGGAGAGTAAAACCTAAGCATGTTTGTCTCACACACCTACCAGTATGGGGTTTCAAACCCCCCTGACTGACTATCTATTGCTATCTCATATCTATGCAGTTATTGCATGCGCCACATAGCTTACATGTTGGGGAGCTGTCCAAAGTATATCTGATGGTGAGTGACATCTGCAACAGTGATATAGTAGTGATAAGGTAGGTGTAGTACACATGCCTGTCCACATGAGCAGGTGTCAACGTCAACACAGCCACAGTCTCCCAGGGACTCACACACATTGACACACTTGGCAGGGTCAGGAATAGACTTCCTAACTAGCTAGTTTGCCACAGTACAGCAATATGCAGGTATCACATGCACCACAGGGGTTATCCGGATGTTATTTGGGAAAAGGGTATATGAAGGTGTCTGACATCAGACAGCATGCTTCAGTAGGCCAGTGGGAGTATTGCATTCACCATCCAGTCACCTGGGTTACTATTGTGTGTGGCCAGTGCTGTGCAATGCCAGTCATGTATGTGTTCTATAGTCCATGACATGGATGGTGTCTGGGATGTACGCACATCCCACATGCATGTTCAGTGACATGTGGAACTGTACCTGGGGTGTCTGGCCCATGTTGTGTAACAGATTGTTATCATCAGATGTGCCAGTCCTGGCCTCATGTGCGGGAACTGGAAATGGACACCAGGGTGACCTTGCACCTATGTTGATAGCATGATACAGGTATTCCCTGGTGTCAGTGGCATCTATCCATACAGGGCACATGTTTAAGGCATGGTATGCCCTTTGTGGGTCACATTTGATGACACCACAGTTGTTGCAGATGTCCAGTGGGGAACATAGTGAAGGTGCACTGTCTGCAATTATGTTCCTATTGTAGTAATGGGACAGGGTACCATGCCCTCTATAGTCCACTGCAATCATACCATGGTTACTATCTGTGGGCAAAACCAACAAAGTGGTTGTTGCCTAGGCAAGTGTGCTTGTGTATGAGACATGGGTTAAGAGTGTTCTCTGGGTAATACAAGGGTTGCTTACACACACACACACACACACACACACACACACACACACACACACACACACACACACACACACAAACACACACACACTTGCCATGTCTGGGATTTCAGCACCTATCTAACTACTTTATCACATTACAGCATTACACAGTTATAGGATGCACCATGGAGATTACTGGGCTGCTCATTCCCCAAAGGTGTATTTCACTGGGAATGACATCAGCAGGCTTGCCAAAGAAGGGAAATAGAGGTTGCATTGACTGTGAATGGCCTCAAAAGCATTGCTCCTTACACAGACAAACACATAAACATCCACACTTGCCATGGCTGGGAATAGAACCCCTGCCAAACTATTATATCACACTACAGCATTACACTGTTAGAGGACTCACCATGGTGATTACTGGACTGCTCCTTCCTAAAACGTGCATTTCACTGGGAATGATATCAGTAGGCTTGCCAAAGAAGGGCAATGGAGGTTGCATTGACTGTGAATGGCCTCAAAAGCATTGCTCCCTACACAGACAAACAAACATCCATACTTGCCATGGCTGGGAATAGAACTCCTACCTAATTAGTTTTGCACACCACAGCATTACACAGTTATAAGGCATGCCACAGAGATTATTGGGCTATTTCTTCCCCAAAGGTGTATTTCAAAGTGAATGAAATCATCAGGCTTGCCAAAGTAGGTCATTTGAATTGTAGTGGGTGTGACTAGCCTAAAAAGGCATTGCTCCCTAAACAGACAAACATTTGTCATGTCTGGGATTAGAATTCCTACCTAACGAGTTTATCACATAACAGCATGACACAATTATAGGACATGCCACAGAGATTGCTGGTCTGCTGCTTCCTCACAGGTGTATTTCAAAGTGAATGACAATGTCAGCCTTGCCAAAGTAGGGCATTTGAATTGTATTGAGTGTGACTAGCCTAAAAAGCATTGCTCCTTACACAGACAAACACGCAATTGTCATGTTTGAGATTAAAACTCCTACCTAATTAGCATATCACACTACAGCATTACACAGTTATAGGACGTGCTACAGATATTACTGGGCTATTTCTTCCCCAAAGGTATATTTCAAGGTGAATTACATCAGCAGGCTTGCCTAAGTAGGGAATTTAAGTTGTAGTGAGTGTGACTAGCTTAAAAAGCATTGATCCCTTCGCATGTACACACACACTTACCACATTTGGGATTAGAACTCCTGCCTAACCAGTATATCACACTACAGCATTACACAGTTATAGAACATGCCACAGAGATTACTGGGCTATCTCTTCCCCAAAGGTGTATTTCATAGTGACTGACATCAGCAGGCTTGCCAAAATAGGGCTATAGGGAGGGCAGTGCATGTGCATGGGTCATAACAAATTCATCTAGAGGTAGACAAACCACACTCAGGTTTATATTCCACAGGTACGTGTATACAACTGCTAGATGACTGCTGCCTTTTACAGTCATGTTGCACAGTTAACACAAGCACCACAGAGTCTATAATGCTGAGGGATTCCAGATGCTAGTTTCTATGGTGAGTGACATTTACACATCATGTGGTTGCAGCCATTAGGCTATGTGTTGGGTGGGACAGGCCTCATGATGGAAGGCTCTTTGACACTGTCACTCTCTTCCACACATCTATGTATGTGTACATTTGGCAAATTATAGTGTGCTGTCCTTGGATATATGTGTGTGTTCTTATCCAATTTGTGTGCAAAGCATGATTGGTGCATACCGAGAAGTGTACGCACTAACATCTGCAAACTGTTAGATATATATAGTCCACTGTTGTTGCCAGACATGGGTTTCATTTCTTTAAGTGTGTGAGCATGCACAGTATGACCTTTCAGTATTTTGTTGTTTGACATTGCTTTCATTTCTCTAAGTGTGGGAGCATGCCCCATATGCCCTTCTGTATTGAAAGTGTGGATCCATTCCAGG
This sequence comes from Protopterus annectens, assembly GCF_019279795.1. NCBI lineage: Eukaryota > Metazoa > Chordata > Ceratodontiformes > Protopteridae > Protopterus > Protopterus annectens. Next base: position 66,722,637 of record NC_056746.1, on the reverse strand, counting down.
TAGATTGTACTCCAGTGCAGACTTTTGTGTTCTACACCTATGGCTAGCAAACTGTTTCTGCAGGATATCTGTAGATCAGTTTGCAATATGGGTTCAAACTGGGCAAGGAATAGTGTGTACTGTAGGTAATTGTGTAAGTGCTGCTTCTGCTACATGGTCCTGGTGTTAGCAGAGATATTCAGACATGGGTAGTGTTATACACTGTGATGTTTTATGTTCTCAAGTACTGTCAGGTAGACATTTTTGCTTGCAGTGATGTCCTGGGGAACACAGGGTAAATGCAGCTGTGTCCAGTATTGTGGTCAAATGCCTACACATTCTTGCAAACTAATGCCATTCTGGAGCGGGAAATGCAGACACTTGCTGGGTCTGTGTAACTGGTTCAGCACCTTGGTACAGTGGTGACAGAAGATCCCATACGTGTGCATTCCTCGACATGACAGTATGGCCTTATGTTGCTGTGGCAATATGTCACAGCTGTACAGATTCACACAGGCTACCCTGAGGCAAGGGTCATAAGTTATGACATTACCCCTATTGTGGTGTATGGGCAAGTTTGCAACCACCCATTTTTGTGTTTGCTGCCAGGGATAGTATGTGCACACAGTTGTGTTTCAGACTTTGCACATTCCATGCTGCCCATGCTCCCCCCTCTATTATTCTATCCCCTTCCATACATTATGCAAACATTCTCTGATACTTTCCCTATAGTCATCACCTCATCACAGCAGTGTATTGGTGTTGGTCCACAGTTCATGCAGTGGGACATGGTGGGCATGTTACTGTGGTTTGTCCACATGGCCTTTCATATGGGTTCTGTGGACTGTGTTATGTTGCTATTTGGGAGTCCATGACATAACATACATTGGCAGTACGGATGAGACACTGGCCTTTGGAAGAGGACTGTAGGCCATTTGGTAGTGATGCAGGCCAGCTGTAGCAAGGTGTTTCATTCTGTCAGTCCTACAGTACCAGACTGCCATACAGTATATTCCCCTGGGGTGACAGGGTAGGTGTGCTAGGTGTTCATGCCAATACTTTCTGTCATTATTGATCAGGTAGTGTGGATGCTGGCAGGGTGCTACTTACAACTAGGGACACACCTGCATGACACACCTGCACTGCCTGCTGCATTCTTTCACTATTTCCATACACAGGTGGGGGTCATATTGTACCCATTCCTACCAGCAGGGAGAAGACCAGAGAGGCACCTGTGGGTGGTGGTTGGGTGATCTTGTTGCATGTGTGCTATGGGCACTACTTGCATCTGACTCACAGATATGCATGGGGCATTCCACTTATGCTGGCTTGAGCAGGGACATCAGCTGTTTCTCAATGCATCATTCCTATGACCTTTGTGATCTGCAACTGTTTGGCCAGATGACATTGGTATTCCCTACTTCAAACCCAGATAATGTGATGCAAACCAGTATGTACAATTCCGAGGGTGTGTCCATTTCACAGTTACACATTATACACTGTCTGTCTGGGGTATTTTCCCCTGTGTACTGCCTGTATATCTGGCCCAACAGTCATGCCATGTCCATCTTTCCGATGGTGACATATATTACCTCCATACATTTACAATGGCTTACTGCTAGAATGTGTTATACTAGGGAGCATTGTGTTTGGCACTGCAGTTGTGAGGACTTGGCCCTGTCATTGGCAGTACTGGGCAATGGCTACCTGGTAAAACCTCACCATGCATACATACTGACCACTCTCACACAATATGAAAGACACACCGACTTAACACACACATACCTGCATATTGCACAAATGCTACAATCTATCCTGCTACCCTGGCCACCTCAGGTAATCTGTGCTCCACTGGTATTATACCTACACATACATGTTGCTATATTTCTTCATCGGATTGGGGGGTACACCTGACTGTTTCTACATTCCTATATAGGATTGGAGAGGCACCCAGACTGTTTCTACATTTCTATATAGGATTGGGGGCTACACCTGACTTTTTCTACATTTCTACATAGGATTTGGGGGGGGCACACCTGACTGTTTCTACATTGCTAGATAGGATTGGGGGGCACACCAGACTGTTTCTACATTTCTACATAGGATTGGGGGGCACACCTGACACTTGTACACATTTGCTATGACTGTACTGGTATGTCAGGTACTACATTTCATTCTGTATTCTAACCAGTCATGCTGACTAGAGGCATATCAGTGTACTATAGGCCTTAGGTTTGATTGACCTACATATCACTTTCTGACTTCTTACCCTTCAGAACTAACATCCCACTGCCTGACCTGATGTAGTCTTTCTGTGTAGGCCTGGGGGGGAGGTTACCCATAGCCATCATTCAGAGGACTTAGCGTAGCATATGTGCTATGCATTGCCTCTTTGCTAAGGCCAGGGCATAATGGGCATGCCTCCTTCTGCCTACTGGGGCAGGCTCAGGTTGTTCCTCTTCCAAGTCACTCTCTGCCTGTGCAGGTCTTGGCAGTGGTGGGGGCTGAGTGGCCCTGCTCTGTGCTGTTCCTGCTGCGGCTGTTTCCACAGGATCATATTGTGCAGCATGGCACATACGATGACAATTTGAGTACATATAGCTGGTGAGTACTGCAAGGCTCCACCAGATGTGTCTGGGCACCGGAACCATGACTTGAGCATCCCAAACACACCCTCTTTTATAATTCTGGTCTGTGCATGTGCCTCATTATCGAGTTCTTGTTCGGGTGTGTGTGCATTTCTGATGAGTGTCATCAGCCACGGCTCCAGTGCATACCCAGCATCCCCCACTAGGTGACTGTAAGGGATGTCCCCAATGACAAATCTCTGGTACAGTTGTGTCAGATGCCAGATGTGGGAATCGTGATAGCTTCCAGGGCAGACAGCATACACATTCATTATTATGCCCTGGGCATCACACATGACCTGGCAGTTGATGGAGGGTATGCCCTACCCCCTCACCGGTTGGTGCTTTGATGCATATGTGCGTGCAGTCTATAGCACCCACTACCTCAGGGTATTCTGCTATTTGGTGGAACAGAAGCATATTGCTGGCCAATGCCTCACAGGTGTTTGGGAAATATATGTACTCACTGGCATGTGCTGACATGGCATCCTGGAACTGGTGGAGTACCCTGGATGCTGATGCCTGTGAGAGCCCCATGATATCCCGAGTTGGCCTTTGGAAGGTACCTGTAGCTAGTATTCTTAGGCCTACACATACCTTGGTATCCACTGGGATGGGTTCCCCTCTGCTAGTTCTGTGTGTGAGGTATGGCCAGCACAGCTCAACAATTTGCTGTACGAGATCCCTGTCCACCCTATAGGGCTCCACGGTCTCCAGCACATGTAGCCCCTAGTAGCTTACCCTGGGTCTGTACACTCTTCTCCGTCTTCTCACTGTGGGTTGGTCGACAGCATTCACATCCTCACCACCCTCAGCCTCTTCCACATGTTGTTGTATGATAGCTATTGCAGCCCCTATCATTTTGTTGTTTTTTTTTTTTTGTTACAGGTTCCCACTTGTATACACTGGTGGTGTAGAGTATGTGGGAAAAACCAGAGGGAAAGATGTTTGCATAGTTTATAGTAGTGTTCTGGGGTGGGCTGGTCTGCTGCCTCTGTAATTGGCTGATTCTGATACATTTCACCTGCCAGCTATGCTAGTTCTCTTAGATTACCTTCTTACTGCTGTTTTCCCTTCCCATTGCCTTCCTGTTTAAGTCCGGGTGTGCGCCTCACAAACACAGTGCTCAAATGTGCACAGAGCTGCTATTTCCTGATTTACTTTTTTTCCTTTAAAACCCGGTGTGTGGGGCACACAACCGCTTAGGAAATGTAAAGAGTGCTAGGCAGCCTCAGACACACACCCTTGCTTAGCTCTGCTAAGCTAAGGGCAAACCCGAGCCACAGTGCTCCAATCCTCTTACAGTATGAATGACACACACCCCTATGATGTCAGATAACTCCTGGGCTTGCACCAAGCTATTCCTGCTCTTACACTGTTGGATGCTGTCTAGCATGCAGGGGAAATCTGGGATTCAGTATCATTCCCCTCATTTGCATAGGATTGCCTGCTGATACATGGTTACAAGTCCCACACTGAGCCTCCCCCCTTAGCAACCACTATTCACTGGCCATGTTGTCTTCTGCCTGCCATTGAGTATAATGGCAAAATGATGATTGACACCTCTCTCTGACTCACACATACAGTAAAAGGGATGCCAAACATGGCACTACCTGTGCTCAACCATGTGTAGGGAGTGTACTATGTGCATCTGACACAGGCAGCCCTTCAGCACCACCCTCAATACTGGCATACCCACAAGGTAAGTCACTCAACTTGCCAATTGCCGAATGTAGTAGTATGTGTTGTTACCTGTATCTATGGTATGGATGTGAGCATGCAAGGGAATTGGGTGGCTGAATGGGATGCCAGCAAATAGTAGACACCTATAGTGGCAGCATGAGATCTGTAACAAATACGTGTGTCACCGTAGTAGCCAGTACTACACATGGTGACAAAACCCACTGCAGGAAATGTGCTGGGCCACATGTGTGTCCAGATGACACACACATGCCAGTCAGTGAGGTTCACATACCCAACAACAGTCACAGCCAGCAGGACAGGTGTAGACAAACACAAACAAAGGCTGTGCTAAGGCCACTGAATGATGCATATGGGTAACATCCCCCCGGCCTACACAGACAGACTACACCAGGTCAGGCAGTGGGATGTTAGTTCTGAAGTATAAGAAGTCAGAAACTAATATGTAGGTCAATCAAATGTAAGACATGTAGTGCACTGGCATGCCTCTAGTCAGCATGATAGGTTAGAAAACAGAAAGAAATGGAGTATTTGGCATGCCAGTACAGTCAAAGCAAATATGTACAAGTGTCAGATGTGCCCCCCAATCCTGTGTAGCAATGTACAAACAGCCAGGTGTGCCCCTCATAGCCTATGTAGACATGTAGTAAAAGTCAGGATGTGCCTCCCACCAATCCTATGTAGAAATGTAGTAACAGTCAGGTGTGCCCCCCAATCCTATGTAGACATTTAGTAACAATCAGGTATGCCCCCCCCCAATCCTGTGTAGCAATGTAGAAACAGTCAGGTTTGCCCCCCATATCCTATGTAGATAGTAGTAACAGTCAGTTGTGCCCCCCAATCCTATGTAGTAATATAGTAACAGTCTGGTGTGCCCCCCAATCCTATGTGGACATGTAATAATAGTCAGGTGTGCCCTCCACCCTACTTAGACATGTTCAAGATAATGGAGACAAGTGACGAAAAACAAACCTCTACAAATAAAGTCAAACTCGTGGAGGAAATAAGGCTCTTTCCAAAAACTTCACCAACACTTCAATCCACAAAACCACGTTCGAAGCAACACCAGAAACACTCCATAAAGCAGATCACATAAACACTGAATATCCACACTGCGTTTTCGTTTACGACACTTCCTCAGATAAAACAGAATAATTTCAATCTCTAACTTACACCCTTAAATACTCATCCTAGCAATCTTAATTGGTTAATGAACCATTTAACAATCAATTAATTACATACATTCCTTTAAAAACCATCTTACAAACTAGAACTTTTTCTAAAATAACCTTTTACATAAATACTATCTTTTATTATGGTTAAATGAATACACATCTACAACTTCTAAACCTTTTTAAGAGAACTAATAAAAGTTCTTAATTTCTTACAAACTAAAAACACATTTTTATATGAACCTTACAATTTTATAAAAGTTTAAAAGTTTAAAAACTTTAAAAACAGCGCCATCTACTGATAAAAAGGGAAAAAATCTTTTATAGGGTTCTTCATAGCTTAGCTGCTCTCATTTTTAATACAGGGTCTATGGATATAGTGTCATTCAGCCCAGGTGGTTTATTAGCCTCTAAATGCAATTGCCATAAGAGTTCCCTATACTCTATAGATGTTTCCCAAGGGCCACCTCTTATATCTTTATTTACAACTTCCAGCACAACATTTAGACATGTAGTAACAGTCAGGTGTGCCCCCCCCCCCAATCCTATTTAGAAATGTAGTAGTGGTCAGGTGTGCCCCCCCAATCCTGTGTAGCAATATAGAAACAGTCAGGTGTGCCCCCATGTCCTATGTAGACATGTAGTAACATGTATGTGTAGGTATAATACCAGTGGAGCACAGATGCCCAGAGGTGGCCAAGGTAGCAGGATAGATTGTAGCATTTGTACAATATGCAGGTATGTGTGTTAGGTTGGTGTGTGTTTAATATTGTGTGAGAGTGGTCAGTGTGTATACATGTTGAGGTATGACCTTGTGGCCATTGCCCACTACTGCTGATGACAGGGCCAAGTCCTCACAACTGCAGTGCCAAAGACAATTCCCACCAGTATAACACATGCTAGCAGTAAGCCATTGTAAATGTATGGTGGTAATATGTGTCACCCTCTGAAAGATTAATATGGCATGGGTGTTGGTTTAGACATACAAGCAGTACACAGGGGAAAGTACCTCAGACATACAGCATATAATGTGTAACTGTGAAATGGGCACACGCTTGGAATTGTACATACAGGTATGCATCACATTATCTGGGCCTGTAGTAGGGAATACTGGTGTCGTCTACCCAAACACTTGCAGATCACAAAGGTGATAGGACTGATGTATTGGGAAACAGATGATTTACCTGCATATGCCAGCATAACTGGAATGTCCCATGCATATCTGTGCATCAGATGCGAGTAGTGGCCATAGCACGCATGCACCCAGCTCACCCAAACATCACCCAAAGGTAACTGTCTGGTCGCATCCCTGCTGTTGGGAATGGGTACAATATGAGCCCCACCTGTATATGGCAATATCGAAAGAATGTAGCATGTAGTGCAGGTGTACCATGCAGGTGTGTCCCTAGCTGTAGGTAGCACCCTTCCAGCATCCATACCACCTGATCAATACTGATAGAAAGTATTGGCATGAACACCTAGCACACCTACCCTGTCACCCCCGGGGAATATACGGTATGGTGGTCTGGGACTATAGGACTGACAGAATGCAATAGCCTGCCACAGCTGGCCTGCAACACCACCAAATGGCATACAGGCCTCTGCCAAAGGCCTGTGTCTCACACATACTGCCAATGCATGTTATGACAAGGACACCCAAATAACATAACACACTCCACATAAGCCATATGCAAGGCCACGTGGACAAACTACAGTAACATGTCCACCATGTCCCACTGCATGAACTGTGGACCAACACAAAAACACAGCTGTGATGAGGTGGTAACCTTAGGGAAAGTATCAGAGAATGTATACATAATGTATGGAAGAGGATAGAATAATAGAGGGGGGTGGGAGCATGGGCAGCATGGAATGTGCAAGGTCTGACTCACAGCCATGTGCACACACTATCCCTGGCTACAAACAAATAAATGGGTGGCTACAAACCTGCTCATGTACCACAATAGGGGTAATGTCCCAACTTATGGCCCCTGCCTCTGAGTAACCTATGTGAATCTGTACAGATGTGAGTATTGCCACAGCAGACAAGGCCATACTGTCATGTCGATGGATGTACAAGTATGGGCTCCTCTGCCAGCACTGTACCAATGTGCACAACTGGATACATAGACCCAACAGCAAGTGTCTGCAGCTCCCCCTTTAAAATGGCATAACTTTCCATGAATATGTAAGCCTTTGCCCACAATACTATACACAGCTGCATTCACCCTTGTTCCCCAGGACATCACTGTTAACAAGAATGACCACCTGACAGTACTTGAGGATACAAAACATCACAGTGTGTAATAGTACACATGTCTGAATATCTCTGCTAACACCTGTACCATGTAGCAGAAGCAGCACCAACACAATCACCTACAGAACACACTATCCCTTGTACAGTTTGACCTCATATTGTCAAATGATCGATGGATACCCTGCAGAAACAGTTTGCTACCTGTAAGTGTACAACACAAAGGTCTGCACTGGAGTGCAAACTACCTGGAATGGATCCACTCATTTAATACAGAAAGGCATACTGTGCATGCTTACACACTTAGAGAAATGAAGGCAATGTCTGACAACAACAGTGGACTATACTTATCTGACAGTTGCAGATGAAAGCAACAAAAACAAAACTACAAAAAAACGAGCAAAGCAGGCAAGTCCAAGTACAAAGCAGAATCGTTAGCGTATTTTAATAAAAGCGTTTTGACCAAAACCAAGAGCTTCTTCAGACAGTAATAAAAGAGCGCCAAATCACTTTTATACAAGCCCATTCATGATGTCATATCCTTAACAATTGTCAAATTAAACAATAATTATACATTTTTAAAAAAATTATACATTTTTAAAAATTTTTAAAAAAATTTAAGAGAGACTGTAATGACATTTTCTCTTGTTTTCTCTTAAAAATTTAGTTTTTAAAAATGTATAATTATTGTTTAATTTGACAATTGTTAAGGATATGACATCATGAATGGGCTTGTATAAAAGTGATTTGGCTTTTAGGAGCTTAAAACGCTTTATTAAAAACGTTAATCCATTTCCTGCTTTGTTTTGGAGTACTTGGACTTGCCTGCTTTGCTCGTTTTTTTGACAGTTGCAGATGTTAGTGCATACACTCCTCAGTATGCACCAGTCATGCTTTGCACAAACGTTTGGATAGGAATACAGACATATATCCAAGGACAACACACTATAATATGCCAAACGTAGACATACATAGATGTGTGGAAGAGAGTGACTGTGACAAAGAGCCATCCATCATGAGGCCTGTCCCACCCAGCACACAGCCAAATGGCTACAACCACATAATGTGGAAATGTCACTCACTGTAGAAATTAGCCACTGGTATCTGTCAGTATTACAGACTATGTGGTGCAAGTGCTAGCTGTGCAACATGACTGTACATGGCAGTAGTCATCTAGCAGCTGTATGTACATACCTGCGGAATATAACCCTGTGTGTGCTTGCATGTGGTGTGTCAAACTCTAGATGAATGGGTTATGGCCCATGCATACACACTGCCCTCCCCATAGCCCTACTATGACAAGCCTGCTGATGTCATCCCCCTTGAAATGCACCTTTGGGAATAAAATAGCCCAGTCATCTCTGTGGTGCATCTTAAAATTGTGTAATGCTGTAGTGTAATAAACTAGTTCGGTAGGAGTTCTAATCCCAGACATGGCAACTGTGTGTTTGTGTCTGTGTAGGGAGTAATGCTTTTTAGGCTAGTCACACTCACTACAATTCAAATGCCCCACTTTGGCAAGGCTGCTGATGTCATTCACTGTGAAATACAACTTTGGGAAAGGTGTAGCCCAGTAATCTCTGTGGCATGTCCTATAACTGCATAATGCTGTAGTGTGATAAATTAGTTAGGTAGGAGTTCTAGTCTCAGACATGGCAACTGTGTGTGTCTCTGTGTAGAGAGCAATGCTTTTTAGGCTAGTCACACACACTACAATTCAAATGCCCCACTTTGGCAAGGCTGTTGATGTCATTCATTGTGAAATACATCTTTGGGAAAGGTAAAGCACAGTAATCTCTGTGGTGCATTCTATAATAGCATAATTTCATAATGTGATATAGTAATTTGGTAGTGGTTCTAGTCCCACACATGGCAAGTGTGGATGTTTGTGTGTCTCTCTCTGTCTGTGTAGGGAAGAATGCTATTTAGGCTTGTCACGCATACTACAATTCAAATGCCCTACTTTGGCAAGGCTGCTGATGTCATTCACTGTGGAATACACCTTTGGGAAAGATTTAGCCCAGTAATCTCCATGGCGTGTCCTGTAACTGAATAATGCTGTAGTGTGATAAACTAGTTAAGTTGGAGTTCTAATCCCAGACATGGTAACTGTGTGTGTCTGTGTAGGGAGCAATGCATTTTAGGCTAGTCACACTCACTACAATTCAAATGCCTTACTTTGGCAAGGCTGCTGATGTCATTCACTGTAAAATACACCTTTGGGAAAAGTGTAGCCCAGTAATCTCTGTGGTGCATCCTATAACAGCATAATGCTGTAGTGTGATGTAGTACTTTGGTAGGGGCTGTAGTCCCACACATGGCAAGTGTGCTTTTTTGTCTGTGAAGGAAGCAATGCTTTTTAGGTTTGTCACACTCAGTACAATTCAAATGCCCTACTTTGGCAAGCCTGCTGATGTCATTCATTATGAAATACACCTTTGGGGAAGGAGTACTCCTGTGATGTCCGTGGCAAATCCTATAACTGCATACTGCTGTAGTGTAATAAACTAGTTTGGTAGGAGTTCTAATCCCAGATGTGGCAGGTGTGTGTGTGTGTCTGCCATTCATATCTTGTGTGGAGGTGGCTATGAGTGCATACCAAATTGACTCATTGTGTAGTGTGTTTTGTAAATTTCTTATATGGTGGCCCTACGATATGTCACATTGTCGACCTTACAAGGATAACAGATGTGAAATAGCTGAGAGGCTGGGGTGGCAATTCATACCCCTACATGTGAAATCAAGGCCTGGCTAACATAGTGAGCAACCCATGTATTACACAGAGAACACTCTCAACCCACATCTCATACACAAACACACTTGCCTAGGCAACAACTGCTATATTGGTAGTACCCTGCATATTACCCAAAGATAGTAGCCATTGTGTGAATGCAGTGGACGACAGAGGGCATGGCACCCTGTCCATCAGTAAAATACGCACATACATGCATACAGTATGCCTTCACTAGGCTTCCCACTGGATGCCTGCAACACCTGTGTTGCCATCAAATGTGACCCACAAAGGACATACCATGCCTTATACACATGCCCTGTATGGACAGATGCCACTGACACCAGGGAATACCTGTATCATGCTTTCAATGTAGGTTCAGGGTCAACCTGCTGTCCATTACCTGTTCCCAGCACATGAGGCCAGGACAGGCACATCTGATTATAACAATCTGTGTACACAACATGGGCCAGGCACCCCAGGTACAGTTCTACATGTCACTTTACATGCATGTGGGATGTGTGCACATCCCAGACAGTGTCCATGTCATAGACTGAAGAACACATACATGGCAAGCTTTGAACAGCAATGGCCACACACAATAGCTACCCAGGTGATTGGATGATGAACACAATACCCAGCTGTGTGGGCCAATCCAGACACTACACCCCTGTGCCACACTGCAGATCATTGTCATATGGCCTGATGCCAAGGTATACCCTTCACCTAGCCTTGTATAGCCTTCTGGCACTGTCAACCACTATGCATCCATGAAGCAATGCCCGCATGCATGTCAGTACGAGCACCATGTGTCTGTGTGTGTGGAGTATGATGCTTTTGACCACATTTACACTCACTACAACCCCCATTGACATCCTGAAGCATGCTGTCTGATGTCAGACACCTCCACATACCCTTTGCCCATATAACCTCCGGATAACCCCTGTGTTGCATGTGATTCCTGCACAGTACTGTATTGTGGCAAACTAACTAGTGAGGAAGTGTATTCCTGACCCTGCCAAGTGTGTCAATGTGTGTAAGTCCCTGAGAGAGTGTAGCTGTGTTGACGCTGATACCTGTTCATGCAGACAGGCACATGTGCTACACCTACCATATCACTGCCATATCACTGTTGCAGATGTCACTCACCATCACATATACGTTTGGAGACCTCCTCAACATGTAAGCTATGTGGCACATCCAATAACTGCATAGACATGTGATAGCAATACATAGTCAGTCAGGGATTTTCTATCCTGTACTAGGTATGTGACACAAACATCCATAGGTTTTACTCTCCCACCCCCTCCCAGACTTATCCGTGCCTCTATCTGCCTCTCAGTCCCTCTCTGGTGGATGGGGAGAATTACACCTGCTTTGCTTAGGCAGCAGCATGTGTTCTGTAAGTGATGCTCATGATCAGCTGATGACCCCTACATGAATTGCAGCCCTCTTCTAGCTGACTGCATGTGGAACAGCTGTGGTAACATTCCCATAGCCAATTGTATGGAAACAGACTCCAGTATCTAAGAACATCATGTTGGTGTTGGGCCTTTTCATTCACTGTGAGCAGGACCTAGATCTGGTGTTTGGCAAACAGCATCACAGATGGATTGGGGATTTACCTCTAACAACATACACTGTAGAAACAGGTCAACACACAGGAGGGGGATGTGCCTGACATGCTTACAGAATGTAAGTGTTGCTATTCTTCATTTGGAGTAATGTTGGTTTAACATGGTATGTGTGGCTATGGCTGGTCTACATGTTTTAATATCTGTCATGACAGTGCTATGTTACTGAGGAAACCCCACCTGTAGAGTCATCTGCAGACTGGGTAGTGTGTGGTGCCTTTTGTTTCTTGTGTTACTAACAGAGCACCTATCTGTGAACTGCAGACGTATAGTGTGAGAATTGCAGTCAGTACATGGTGACAGCCATGAGAGTACCTGACCTCATATCCCTCATAGGACATATGTCACAACAAACCCTGTTACAACAGTAGATGTATGAGGTTATCACAGCAACATGTCAATATTGGCCCTGTGTTTGTGTCTCCAGCCACAACTCTATCAACTGTTGTACATATGTCATGAAATGAGAGGTGCATATGTTCTGTACACCATAATTTATTGACATCATGTCTGATAACAAGCCAGTGAGATATTAGACTGCTAGACATGTTATGTATAGTAGGAGTTATATTTGAGGACATAACCTAGGCCTTCTGTGATTGGGAGTACAGTACTAAAGTCTGTGTACATATGGTGATTCTCAACAGTGTGTGTATTGTGAATATGTTCCTCGGCCTATGTACAGACTGTGGTAGATGTCATTGTTCTTGGTCCTGTTCTATCTGATGTAACATGCTGCTTCATGGTATGTCACCCTATCAGCTTACATGTTTATAGGGCCATACACATGCATGTCCCATAACACAGACAGGCACTGGACCACACTATGTTGTGGCCCAGTATATGTAGGGTTAGTGTGTGAGTAGCACATATGAGGATGGTGTTGATGAGATAGCCCATATACTGCAATATTATGCTAGCTTACCATATGTGGCTGTGGCTGTGTTCGCATTCGTTGTGGTTATGCACTTTCACACAGGTGTCTGTTATTCTGTGCTGTGACATGCCTGTAGAGCCTGCTATATATGCAGGTACATGTGTATTCCCCCATAAGAAATGTAGGCCAGTGTTGTGGCAGTCAGCCTGTAGCCTGCACAGTGCTTTGTTAAATGCCTAGCAGCATAGCGTACTTACCCAGTGTGATGTTATGTCCAGATACTTGCCAGATGTACTGCTGCCAGGCCACCATAACTGTCATGTATGTCAGGCAAAGCAGTGGGATGCTGTACAGATTTATGTCATTACCTAGTGGGCAGTATGTGGCCATAACACCTCTCTACTAGTGGTTATTATGTGTCAGGACAGACAGGGGTGTGTGAATGCATAACCTATGGGGACAAATGTATCCAAGTATTTACATGATATACCCATCTACATGGTTGCTAGCATCCACATAGTCAGGGTTGGTCTACATGTCTTGCACTAAGGGGTTCTGTGTATACCTCTGGACTGACTAGAGTGTGTCAGACTGTCCATATTTATTGGCCATATCTCTGCTGTAGTCCACAGGATCATTACTGTGCTAGCAGTGGTACTGTACTATGATGTCCTTAGGATGTCTGTAAATAGCCAATGGCACACATGTTAAAAGAAGATGTGACCTCCCACACACAACATGTCTGTGAAGACAACCCCCTATTACAGTAGCAATAGTCTTCATATATACCTGCAATACATACCTGACATCCCCTTGGACTAAGAGGTTGGGACTATTGGGGCTAAGGTAGGGCTCCACTCCATGTTCAGGACATATGGTGAACATATATAGTTATCCATATATCTATATAGATATATACACATATACATATCAGCATACATAGATGGATATGCATATGTACATATATAAACATATAAACACCTAGATATATACATATGCACAGCAATATATGTCTACACATATACAGATAGAGATACATATGCACATATACATATGGATATCTACATATACAGTGACAGTAATAGGTATATCAGAATAGATATGTATGCACATATAGTTATAGATATCTACATATATATCAACATAAATAGGCATATCTATACACATAGGATGTGCATACATATATAACTATATATATATATATATATATATATATATATATATATATATATATATATATATATATATATATGTACACACACACACACACACACACACACACACACACACACACACACACACACACACACACACACACACACACACATATATATATATATATATATATATATATATGGATTCACTTCAGAAGATCGAATTTCCAAAATCTCGAACTACAAATAACCAAAACCAAAAGCTCGAGTTTCGGAAACTCGAACTTCTGAAGGGAAACCATTAAAACAAAAAAAAAACACAAGCTTCACTTTTCCCCCTGCACCCTCCCATGTGGGGGGCTGTGCCCCCCACCCCCCCCTACTTAAATATACCAACTCCAAGAACGCGCTACAGTGGGGAGATGGGAAATCTCCCGTCTTGCGCTGTATGCGGAAATGCAAAACGGGAGATTTCTTTACTTCCTGCCAACACGACAAAACAAATACATTACGTACACACAAGGCATGCAACAATACTTGCCTCTGTGTGCACGTAATGTATTAAGGTAAGTAAAGTGTTATTTCTAAACACTGCACACATTCGATTTATTAAAATCTCGATCATATGGTCTCGACCATATGAAATTCGAGATTTCAATAATTCGATTATGTGAAGTGTTCCCATATATATATATATATATATATATATATATATATATATATATATATATATATACATATATATAGATAGATATATATATATATATATATATATATATATATATATATATATATATATATATATATGTGTGTGTGTGTACATACGAAGAGATGTACACATGACCATATATATATGTTGCACTATACAGATGTGTATACAGACATATGTATGAATATACATGTGTATGTACATGTAGACATATATCAACCTATTATTTGTAGATATCCATATTTCTGTCATGTGTAAAACTCACGGTTGCGTATACTCTCCCAGATGTATCTCACCGTAAGTATCTGCTATGTGTACATTATGATAAAACAACATATGTGATGCAACAATCATATTAATAACAAGTACTACACAACTGTGGAAGTAAAAGCAATTGTTCAATACTAATCAATATGTGTATTCACAGATATATTGGAAAAACAACAGCCATCTTCACAGTGGTCATGGTGTAGTGGTTAAGTGTTGTGACAATAGTGTATAGGGTCCTGTGTTCAAGACCTGCAAGGGTTGTTCATTTTGTTGCTGGGCAGAACAAGGGCTGTTGGGTACAGGGTGGTTAAGGGAGTTTTGAGCAGCTTTAAGTGGGTTTGCACAGGTTTGCATGAAGCTATGAGGTACTAAGCTACGGGAAAATGTACAGGTGCTTACACAGTGTAGGCTTTGCTTACCAGTGCGCAAATCAGCATAGCTGTTATATTGCAGCAATGTTGATACCTGCTAAGCATGGCTTAGCCCTGGCAACCAGTTCACACCACCCAGTCTGATAACATAATAACATAGCAGGGTAATGACATCTGTAATAAGTGCATGTAATACCATGTACAATACATGTGCCTATGTGCTGTCATTACAGTAGCAAGTGGTGTGAGTGTCATGTGTGGGACACAGATGTATATGAGACCTGTACAGCACTGTTATACATGTGAGTGTGTTACATACAGGGGTAGTAGCCCAAGGTACATGCTGTCACACTGTTATGTAGTGTATAATGGCAGTACTACTGTTGACAGTGCTTACCCAGGCAAGAGTAGAGTGCTAAATGTTGTACTGACAACAGGCACACCTGCGGGCATAGCTGGACTCTGAGGCCTCCCTGTTGTATCCCTGTTGTGTGAGCTCTGTCACAGTATATAACCCCTACTGGGTAATGATCCAACATGTGGAATTTTATTGTAGACTACCGTCTGTACAACACATGATAGTGAGGGCTCCTGACATGCAGTTATTGCATACATATTGTTGTCAAACGTCTATCTGTCAACACATTCATCCTAAAGCATAGTTACTTGCCAAGCTGATGGCTGTCAGTCCCTGTACAGATGTGCAGATGGCAGGCATTCAGCTGGGATATGTAGGAGGCATCCTAAGCTTGATTGACACTGATATGTCTGCCCAGCTGTGTAAGAACTAGCACATATTAGAGATAATACCCTGTACGCACCGCATGCCACAGGTACATCCACTAGACTACCACAGTCAACAGAACATGCTTGGAAACAGGTCTCCATCACAGACACTAACCATGTGTTGTAATGTATGTTGCATACATGTCAACTTGATCACCTCAGTGGTCATGTGCAGGAGACACCTGGAGGATTGGCTGATGCATGTCACTCTTACCCTGACGGTCACCACAGTAGTGTCTGTCAATAGAGTGCCTGCTGACACATGGCAGGTGGCAGGATACCACTGTACAAACAACCCCTATACAACCCATCTCTCCTTGGACAATAGCTAGGAACACAGCTATGACCACCTGCAGCAATGCACTCCAGTACTGACACGTGTATGTGTACATGACTGAATATAGCACCTGCACTTGGTAATTCCATGACAGCCTTCACAACCAGTTGTGGCTGCTGCTGTATGGGACATTACATGTACCCTGTTAAGCTCCTCTCCATACTGGCTACATGAGCCTTGCAGTACCAGCACAACAGTGTTGTACAAATGGGTGGATAGGCATGGGATACCCATTGTGTTCTGGCAAGTGTGTGTATGTGTGCATGTCCACATATCTGTAGAGTACAGCATTCCGAGGCTACATACTCCTATTACAATACCCATTGCCACACAGTAGTACAGATAGTGTTGCTGCTGCTCATAGGTGAGGCATGACAATGCAACACCCTATTATGCCTGTGCATGTGCATTATATGCATATCCCTGTAGTACCACTGTTGGGATCTACAATGGGTTGTATCGCAGTCATGGCCAATGTGTGATGTGGGTATGTCAAAGTGTCATCATGAGTTTCAGGGAGTACAATATCCACTGGGGGATGTGGGTGCTGTGTACACTGTCATTACACCAAGGAACACCAGGTATATATCTCATGTACCACATTATGTTTACTACTGTCACCATCAACCATACAGGTAACTGATACCACAATCCAGGCCAGTTATGCATGTTCTGTATGCAGCCTATCTGTAACACATTGGACACACGGTCAAGTTAGTTAGCAATGATAGGCCCAGGTCTCTCAAACGTGTGTCTGCCTGTTGTGTGTCTGTTAATGTGTATAAGAAGGTATGTCACACTATGTACTGTCCATATCCACCCATTACATCCCCCATTAGCGTACTGTACATGTCTGGGGATGTTCTGCATGTAACATGTAACCTGGGACACACCGCACCCTAAATGCTGTGTGACATACCTCTCAACTGTACAATTTTTCACAGAATGTTCAGATTTTTGCCTCATATTTTTGATGTGTTCCTCCTAAAATCTGTACCTTTCTGGCAAATAGCTGAGGACTGAAGTCATTAAATAATGAAAAGATTTGAGTTCCTCAGAAAACTCATGCTAATGCAAAACCTATTATTCTATCAACTTTCTACATTTGTAAGAGCAATATTTAAAATCTGTCCCTATTTCTCCCCCCATCATTTTAGGCTTTGTCCAGATTTTTTGCTCTAAGAGGTTGATAAGTATGCTGTGTGGTGTGTGCAATGGAAGCCACACACTTCAGTATCACTACATACCTAGGTAGGGGTCTAGTCCCAGTGAGGCCAAGTAAGAGTGTGCATGTATGTGGATGGGTCTGTATCAGGTTGCAGATTATACACACCCCATCAGGTCACCTGTCCATGTGGCACAGGCAGTAACTGTTATACAAACCTGTGACATGTGTTCAACTGCACCCCAGATATGTCACAGCCATGGTGTCACCACAGTGCCTCACCCCATTGTGGAATATGACTGCAGACCATCCTTGTGCTGACACATGTACACCTACAACACAAATGGATAACATTATAGAGACCACAATCAACTAGTGTTACTAACAGCTATAATGTATCATTGCTGGACAACTACACTACCTGACATATATGCATTACACTTTACTCCTTACATGTTACACTGCAGTACTGTGGTACACTGTAGTACAGTCACCGTGTGCATCAGAACCATACTAGCCTGTTCCTGCATTGATGGTATGGATGACTGGGATGTGGCACAGGTATCATCATATGCAAAAGGTGTGTTGTTGGTTTGCCAGAGGCCGAGGGTGGGCCATACATTTGACACCATGTGTGTGGGTGAGGGGTGTACTGAGGTAAACTGGGCATGGTGATGTGGTGTGTGTAGATATGGGGTTGCCCTAGGTGTGTTCGTATAGTGTGTGGGTATGCATCCACACAGTTTTGCCATGTGGATGCCCTACACAGGTATTTCTAGATAGCTTCAGACCATACCTGGCAGGGTGTGCAGTTCAGTGCCTCCAGCCATGAACACATGGACTGTGCCTGCCAGCGGTTCCATGGGCACATCCAGGTACAGGCCTCGATGTGCTACTCTCACCTGACGGTGACAAATGTCCACTGGTACTGTCACTACAGGAGCCCGTTGGTGTCCTAGCAATTCCACGTTGACTGACAGCTGTTAGCATTGCTGGCCTACATCCACACAGCCATCGCCACACTCCCACCACATGTTCAAGCACAGACAAACCACAGTCGATGAGGGCCATTATCTCACCAGACCATCTATCCATGAACTGAATTAATGCACAGATGGCACCAGCCAGTTCATGGGCATTGTCACTTGCAGATGTGAGAGCAGCCTCAGGCCCTGTCTGGTGTAATGTTCCATACTTGCGTGTGCCACCATGACAGCCTGAAACATGCGTCTACTGGCACCAGCTGTCTCACTTCTGCCAGGGGCATGATGACCAGCAGTCCTACCATGAGCACCCTGGGACATCTGCCTATGTGGTGCCCTGCCAGACATCCAGCTATGCCTGCTATGACCAGACAAGTAGGCATGGTTACCACAATTTGCTGTGCACTGCCACCAAATGCCAGCAGTCCCTCCACTATGGCCATTGGTGATGGGGTTTGTATAGGCAATTAACCTGTGTGTGGGGTTGGGGTGGCTAAAAGGGGGATGCCAAATAATGGTGCTGTTTCAGCCCATGACAACCCCACCTATGCCTCAACAGTGCTATCATCATCTTCGGTGTCTGTATGGACACCAACATCAGATTGCATGCAGGAGGGACCGTGACCCACCTCACCACTTGTGGGGGAAAACAATAAATGCACTTTAAAACCTGCACAGCATTGCATAACAGTACACACTCACACACACACACACACACACACACACACACACACACACACACACACACACACACACACACACACACATGACTGTAATACCTACCTGTCCATGACTTTGCAGACAGTCCCACACATATTTCCTTGTGTTCCCCATCCTGCATCACACTTGGTAACATACACACAGTGATACCACTCATTAACATATCAGTCCTCTAAGTGCCTAAACAAGTGATCACAACACATGACCTGTTAATACATTACCTGCCTGACCTGTGTGTAGTCATTTTAGATGGCCTCACTGCTGCAACTAACTACTATAAATCCCTACATCATGTGGGCATGGTCCCTTTACCTTTCCTGTATGGTGGACATCCTTCCTGTGTGTGGGCAGCAGTGTTACAGACAGCAGGTAGCAATACCTCTTACAGGAGAACCTGCACACTCAGGCCAGTTACATATTTTCAGGAAGTTCCAGAACTACAGACAGAGTGTAAGTAATGTTCTTGTATGCATTGTATAGCACTGGTGTTACAGGGTTTGTGTGTACATACTAGTTTAACTTGGAATGCAGTTTGTCTGCATAGCTCTCAGTTGTGGACCTATACACTTGATTGCCATAGGTGTGCCTATTATGTTTTGTCTGTCCACCACACAGGTCTTGTGTCAGATAGATCACTGGTAGCATGTGTTTTGAGTGCTATCAGTACATGGCTATGTTCATTTCTATTTCTAACTTCATATTCCTGACTAAGGGTATCTTGCAGACTATCCTGTAACACCAGTGACTTGCTTAGTGTATGACAACAGTATTTCACATATGGGCCTGTGTTCCAGCCTCTGTCCTCCACCTACATACCTTGTTTTGTACATATGACATGCTGTCAGGGGTTGTTATGTAGAGGGCTGTGAGTATGTCATGCTGCCATTCCTGCCATCAGTCCACTGCTGTTGTGGCCCCCACACATATTGTGGGGTTGGGTCAATATACGTGTGGGCTTCACCTACACAATACATGTGTGCCTTATGCACTCCAGAGGCCAGTGTATGTAACAGTGGTATATGGCCCTGTATTATTCAGTCTATGGGGGGTACATCATAACTAACCTAGGCTGTTACAACATGTGGGGGTATCAGGGATAAGCTGCATTAAGGTATTTGGATGTACCTTAACATACAATTCACCTTGGGTAAATGCAGGCCTACTGCTTCCTGCCATACAGACTGTCCTGTTTGTCAGTGTGATTCTGATGGTGTCAGTTATGCCTTGCTATGTAACAGATACATCCCATTGTGTCAGCTGAGGTCTTTACCCCCTAGGGATTGTGTGCAGAGTGTAGATAGAGGCTGCTGGACTATATATCTGCATTATTTGCTGTGAATTGATTGGTATCATGTAGCCCAGTCTGTCTTTACTGTTGTACTACTTGAAGGCCTCAGCCTGGAGAGCAACATATGTAAAGCTTTCCAGACTACTGTATTACTATAACTGTTTCACAGTTGCATTACTCTGTTTATATGTATGCCAGTGTCTAAAGAGCTATATAACATGGCATCTACAACTGTAATAGTACACAAATAATACTTTCCCATGTATGAAAACATGTGTGTGGTGTTATATCCTTTGACCTCTCTGTGGGTATATGTTGCAGGCCACAATTATCATTTGTATGGGTGGGTCATACAGTGTCCAGTTGGTAAAGTGGAAACTGTAGGCATAGTGGCTGTTCAGTTTTGTGTGCACCTTCTACATATGTGTCTTCCTATCCATATATCTGTGTGTTTATTTGTAGTTTTATATATATATATATATATATATATATATATATATATATATATATATATATGTGTATCTGCATATATGTGTCTGTGTAAATGTATCTTAGGAATGTTGATTGCTTCCACATTGTACATTCCCTATGGTAGCCAGACTGTACTGCATGATATGTTACTGATACTAGCCTGACATCATACAGGTGGGATGGAGTACTGTTAACATCTTGTGCCCATGTTGTGTCAGTTCCTGGTTACGGCATCTGCTACAGTTGGTATTGTATTGCAGGGCAGATGTGTTTGGCTCTGGGGGGATACCTGATACCTATGCATGCAATACGTATGTTGTTTTGGCCCCCTCACCTCCATTAACGGTACATGTGGACATATATGTTTTTGTTATATGTTATATCTATAGATGTATGTCTGTATATAGATATATATTTATGCTTACATATATATATATATATATATATATATATATATATATATATATTGTTGTACATATATGTCGACATATATATCTATAGATATATGCATATGTATGTATATATAAATATATATATATATATATATATATATATATATATATATATATATATATATATATATATATATATACAGATATGTTATATCTCTTTAGATATTAATATATATTTTAGACATACACATATATATATATATATATATATATATATATATATATATATGGATCTACCTTAGTAGATCGACAAGTTAAAAAAGCGACAACGAATTCACCGACGCCAGAAGATCGCAAGTCACTTCACCGACGCCAGAAGATCGATAAGGCAGAAGACCGACGGAGGAAGACACCAACGCTGAGAACACTGCGATGGGGAAAGGATGTGTAAGTATGCGGTAGTGACGGACAATAGGGTGCGAGTAAGGTAAGTGTGCGATGTTGACGGTGTGTAGGGGTAGGGGTGGGATAAGTGAGTTAGGGTTAGGGCGCGGGTTAGGTAAGGGTGCGAGTAAGGTAAGTGTGCGATGTTGGTGGTCTGTAGGGGTAGGGGTGGAATAAGTGAGTTAGGGTTAGGGCGCGAGTTAGGTAAGGGTGGGAGTGAGGTAAGTGTGCGATGTTGGTGGTCTGTAGGGGTAGGGGTGGGATAAGTGAGTTAGGGTTAGGGCGCGGGATAGGTGAGTGTGCGATAGTGACGGACCTTAGGGTAAGGGTTTGGGTTAGGGTTGTAGATAGTTGTGTATGTATGGGTTAGTGTTCGTTTGTAAGGATTTTGGTGTGCTTGTGTTGTGTGTGTGGGTTTTGGATAGGGGATTTGTTTTGTTTGTTGGTATGATGTGTCGGGTGTATGCGATGTCGTGTTTGTGCACTGTCGATCTTCTGGCATCGGTGAAGTGATTTACGATCTTCTGGCATCAATTGCGTTTCGCTTTTTTTTAACTTGTCGATCTACTAAGGTAGATCCATATATATATATATACACACACATACATCTACATGTTTAAATACATTTCCTGTAATGTTGAATGACTGGGCTGGATGATATGTTTGTGAAAACATCAGGATTATTTATATCTGGTATGGCTTAGTGGTAAATCACTTTGGCTATGGTGTGCGGAGTCCTGGGCATGAGCCTTGCAGAGACTGTTTATTTTCTTGCTGGGCAGAATACGGGCCAATGGATACAGAGTGATTAAGGCACTTTTAAACAACTGTAAGTGGGTTTGGCGGGTTTGCGTGGAGGTAAGCACTGCTAACTTCCGGTTACAGTTTCTTACACTGATTTAGCTTCTCAATTGCTTAACCTGTATAGGCATTGCTTACCCCCATGCAAACAATTAAACCTGATTACTGCTCTTAAAAGTGCTTACTCCCACTTACCCCCGCACTAATTTCTTTAAAAGAAAATAAAAAAAGGGTTGATAGGAAAGTGGTGAAATAGGGGCACAAAGAGGGAAGACAGTAGGGAAAATAGCTAGGAAAGTGCAGGAGGGTGTAGAGAAGGACCATAGCTGTCCATTTCTTCTACAGCAACAGCTGTGCATATACACTGAATTTGGAGGTAGATTTGGACACCCACACCTCTGAGAGAAGGGTGAGGGCAACAATAATATGTTGTGATGCCAATTAGACCATATTACATGTGTCCAGTGGACATGTGTGTGAAATGGACAGCTATGTTTGGGGCAATATTTTTTTGGGAACATATTGCTCTTTTTTTCAGGTGAGAGTGGGATTATGGGGAGAGATAGTAGATATATTTGGGCAGGTAGGTTGGGTAGGTTAACAGACAAGATAAACAAAACACATACAAGGGTGGTATATGACACATGTGTGGGGTAAACACCTTGATGGAGAGGAATGTTTGGAAATCGGAACCCCATGAGCCCCCTAGTGGAAACAGTGGGACTGAGGTCCCCACCCATGGGCAGTCACCACTGCATCTTCACAGCCTCGAAGGTGGCTGTGCTGGGGGCTGAGTCGGAGAGCCAGGCCAACCCTCTAGTCATGACACGTGGCCCTCACACTGGTATAGCAGATCTCCAACCTCCCTGCGGAGCTCGCTATGCACCAAAACCTGGACCTGGTGATGCGTGACAGGTTCCTGTCAATGCCTGCTCTCAGGGGGGGGCAAGCCCCATCCCCTGAGGCAGTTCGACCCAAAGGTGTTGCAGGACCAATGGACAAAAAGGTCCTGGGTTGGGCCCCAGACATGCTGATGTTCAGTGCCTCAGCCAGCTGAGGTGTGGGACAGGTGGGTCCGCTGGGACCCGCATTCACATACGTATGTGAATGGTGTTTATGGTTTATCAACATATATGGGTTAATAATTGTCAGCACATTCCAGGATTAGGTATAACAGCATGCATAGATATTCCCATTAACCCAGACACCAGTTTTAGAACAGTTGCATACAAATGGAACACATGCATATATGGGACCACAGTGGTAATAATAACAGCATGCAGGTACATTGATGGCACCATGTCACCAGTGTTGGAGTATTTCAACATAGCACATGCATAGAAACAGATTTATATAATTATCAAACAAAAGGACATATGTCCCAACATTACAGTGGAGTTATCATGTACCAGTTGAGGTGGGTATTTAGTGTACTGTTGGAGATATTGTGGGGGGGGGGTGTCAATTAACTAATATAATCCTGTAGTTCACATTACCTTCCTAGTCAGTGCTGTTATCTGTACCTTGCAAGTATTACTACACTACCCTATTGCCTTAGTTTGGACAGTGATATGGCTGTTGACAGGTATATACGTGGACTGGTTTTACCTGGAGTATACACCTCTTACCTGGTATACCTGTGGAGAAATTGTCTGTTAACACTAAGTAACTGTTTCTACACATACTCCCAGATTCCAGGTTGATGTTATGTACATACCTGTCCATCTCTTTTTGCACAGACTCTGGCCATGTCTTGACCACATGCAGGTGAACCGGGACATATGTAGACTGTTGTCCTCTTCAACCATTACTGCCTAACAACACTCTTATACAGGATTTCCTAGGCAGTTATATTATGTAGCACAGTGCGGGTGACAGTGATCAGTGATACCTTATTGTTCAGAGCACCTACAACACTTACAATGCCATGCAATACTAGAGTAAACAGTACCAGTACAGGGTATCAAGCTTTTATTTCTCGGCACAATGTTAGTATCTGATGGACCTGTGGAAGCAATGTTTGTTAGGACTACCTGAATGTTGCCACACAAAGTACCAGATTCCACATTACTATTATGCATGTACATCTCACTCTGTTACTGTACACACTCTGGTCACAGCTCGACAACATGGGGATGTAGATGGGACATACTTGGCTTATTACTCTCATAACAGTTTGGGGAGTTGATAGAGTGACAGATTTGCTCTTAAAGATGTGTCAATCAGTTGTATTTCCTGTTTGCTGCCTAAACATCTGGGATCATCACACTGATTTCCCAGGGGGACAGGGTGACAGGCAGCAGGTATTGGCAGATATACTGGACATTCTGGACTTATCTGTACAGTTGTGGGGTATGATTCTGTATGCAGCCTACTTCCACTCCCAGGATTCAGACCATGGCTGTGTCTGCTAAAACTAAAACACTGTCCATCACAGTTCTGTTTGCTATATAGATATTGCTGTATATCTCTTGTCTGATTTCTGTCTTATACTTCTCCTGTGGTTTTACATTCTGACCTTGTATTACAACACTCTTGTACAGGATTTCCTAGACAGTTATATTATGTAGCACATTGTGCGTGACAGTGATCAGTGATATCTTATTATTCAGAGCAACTGCAACACTCACAATTTCATACAATACCAAAGTAAACAGTACCAGTACAGGGTATTATTCTTTTATTTATGGACACAGTGTTTGCAGCTGACGGACCTGTGGGAGCAATCTTTGTTAGCACTACCTGAATGTTGCCTCACAAAGCACCAGATTCCACATTACTATTATGCATATACATCTCACTCTGTTACTGTACACACTATGTTTACAGCTTGACAACATGGGGGTGTAGATGGGACATACTTGGCTTATTACTCTCATAACAATTTGAGGAGTTGATAGAGAGACAGGTTTGTTCTTATAGTTGTGTGACAATCAGTTGTATTTCTTGTTTGCTGCCTATACATCTGGGATCATCCCACTGATTTCCCAGGGGAACAGAGTGACAGGCAGCAGATATGGCCCACTTTACTAGACATAAGTTCATAGGTTAGTACTAGGCTAACTGCCCTTGTGAGCATATGCGAGCCATTGAAAGCCTAGCCAATTATCCCCTGTGAGACTCAAACCCTGCACCTTGTCTTTGTAAGGCAAACACCTTAACCACTGGGCCACCCTTCTGACATTCTGGACATATCTGTACAATTGTGGGGTATGATTCTATATGCAGACTACTACCACTCCCAGGATTCGAACCATGGCTGTATGTGCTAAAAATACAACAGTTCACGTCTCAATTGCGTGTGCTATTCAGATTTTGCTTTCTGTCTTTTCACTGTTTTCTGTCTATGTGTCTCTCAGTTGTAATAAATGACCTCTGGGGATAACACCAGTCATAAACAGACATTTCTACACATTTTATTAATGTTGCTCAGTGTGGGTAACAGTGCTTAATACAGCAGTACTATTAAGTGATAGCAAATCTACATTACCATACGATACCAGAGTAAACATATGCAGTCCAGCGGTTAAACCTCTATTGTCAAGCTATTATGCCTTTATTTACATACAACCTATATGAGACTCTTCCTGCCATATTCTCTGGTGTATGCAGTACTTGCCTTAAACAACACAGGTTTTACACTGGCAATTAATGTACTAATACTTTTAGATTTATTTCCTATGACAGTACATGCAAGAGTATTACTAACCTGCCTCGTGTTGCAACCTCTCCAAACGACATCCATGGGCCTTCTGGTTCGCGGCCCACTCACTTGCCACTGTGAAGGACATAAGAGGAATATTTAGTCATACCTATCCATAATATACATGAGCTGGCAATTATTAAACAGGTAGTGGAGTGATGCTTACACACAGCTGGGACCACCCCTGCTGTCCTAGCCTTTGGATCCACTGATCCAAGAGATCCCACTTTCGCTGCTTCAGGTCAGCATAGTGATGCCTGATCTGCTCACCAGTTTGAGGTATACCAGTGGCACAGGTGAGGTCACGGGCAAGACAGTCCCAGGCTTCCGCTTTATATTGGGAACTCTGCTATTGGCCCTGCAGCAGTCTCTGCTCATTGTCTTTAACAAAGGTGTCCTGCCATGACTCTGGACTCCTGGATGCCCCAGCACTGCACCCGGAAGTGCACTCCCTCTTCCCTTCCTGACATGGTACCTGCAAGGGGAAGTTACAACCAGTTTTGAGATGTATTCCCACCTGTTGGGTTTAAGTAGGGCCAATTTTCCACACTTTGCCATGATTGGATGGTTTTGAAAATGGTTAAGCTATGGGCAAACCTGCTAACCTAAGGTTGGCATTGTTTAAAGGGGTATACCACTGGGCAAATTGAGTTATCTGGCCTACACATTGCTTACACCTACTAAGCTGGCCTGTGCAATGCTTAGCGTTGCTTAATATTTACTTTGCATTATATTTGCTTTTTGGCATTGATTTATTATTCATTACATGTTTTATATATATATATATATATATATATATATATATATATATATATATATATATATATATATATATGGTATCCATGATTCATGTGTACGTACACTGTATGGGGTCCTTGTGTTTAATATGGGACTTCAACACTGTATTACAATTACACCTCACATCTGGGCTTACTTCAGTACTCCAGTTCACATATTTATGTTATGTAGTAGGTTATAGAACATATGACTGTATAATGATTCTTTTCACATGTTCAGTTTGATTTTACTATCATGAGGATTTGTTTGGTGATACCTCAATCTTATGTACTGCTGTGCTGGCTTGGTGGTTAACTACTGTGACTATAGTGTGTAGGGTCCTGGGTACAAGACCTGTAAGGCTGTTCATTTTGTTGCTGGGCAGAACAGCAGCTGTTGGATACAGAGTGATTAAGGCACTTTTAAGCACTTGTAAGTGGGTTTGCATGGGTTTGCATGAGGGTAAGCTATGCTAACCTTCAATAAAATATGCTTACAGAGAGTTAGCTTCCATATTGCTTAACCTGTGTGTGCATTGCTTACCCCCACGCAAACTGGCTTAAACCCGCTTACTGGTGCTTACATATGCTAGGCCCTGCTTACTACTGCTTAATAGTGCTTACACTTGCTTACTAGTGCTTACTTCCACTTAGCACTACACTAATGTAGACAGTAATGTCTAATGGTCTTGGGAAGGTGGGGGATTTGGAAGCTAATGGTTCTTGGGAAGGTGGTAAGTTTTGGAAGCTGTATGGAGTTATCATTCATTACGCATTTTAATTTCCATTTGTATCCCTGATTCTTGTGTACATATACTGTATGGGGCACATATGATTATCTGTGGACTTTGCAACATTATGACACTGAACCTTACATCTGCATTTAATGCAGTATTCCAGTTCACAAATATATGTTATTTAGTAGGTTATGCAACTAAAAATATTGGTCATAACGTGATTTGACATGGAAAATGGAATGTGCTGCAGTGGAACTCGAACTGGGAATGATTGCTCAATAAGACGAATGCTCTGCCCACTGCACTATTGCTAGACTGCGTCATCTGTATATATCTTCCTTTTTATCCTCTTCTGCCATTTAAGCTGCATTAACCGTAACTAAGAGATGGGCAAACCCACCCACCTATGGTTAAATTTATTCTGTTTCATAAAAAAATAAAAGTATCTTTATATTGTTTGTGTTTACTGTTGCTCTTGTACAAGTGGGGGGATGTTACTGGGGGTATGCAGACACCTATGAGCAGTCTCGCTCATTCTTTTAGGGCTTTCTGCTGTTCTTCATTGAAGGGGTGCGTATATTCTCAGAGCTCTGCTCTCAGACACACCCCCTGCACTCTAACATGCTCTGTGTATGATTAGGGGCTCAGGCAGCGCGCCTTCATTAATATGCATGGCGCGCTGCCATCCTGCTCCTAAATGGCCACTTCCGTGCAGGACTAAGCTGGTCCTGCATGGAAGAATAGTGAATCCGGGGGAAATTTTTCTGTTGCAATTCGTTCAGTCTGTTTTTCTCGCTGTAACTTGATGTTTGTGACAGACCTTACTATCTAATTATTCTATATAATACCAGTGTACAAGAGGTTACACTGACATGCACAGACACTGATTTGTTGTTATTAAATGAACTTCCCTTCCAATAATTCATAGTTCCAGGGATTATACATGAAGGATTTGTTGATGGAATTTTCTGTTATTAACATGATTTTGTTTCAATTTATTTTTTTTGGGTGAGTTCATGCATAATAAAGCAAAATCTATGTGAAGGAGTTTAATAACAGAATGGAGCAGGCTTATAAGTAATATATATAACAATTAATTTAAGCTGTAGTGAATTAATGTCCTAGACCAAAATGATAAATTACATAACACAGAATAGTATGATTGGGTATCCAGTAATAACCAGTTTATTATATATTTGGGACATGGATGGCAAGAAATTCACCCAGAGGTGAAGCTTAAGAGGTGAATCTTGAAATTCATGTTGAGAACAAGTTATAATCCCAATGATTGTGACCAAGCAACAACCATGAACCAACACTATATCCAGTATTAAAAATGGCAGGAACAAACTCCGTTTAGATAAAAAATCAGGTAGTTTATTACAGGTACCAGGTAAGCGCTTTCACTACAGCTTCTTCAGACCATTAAATTTTATAAATCTTTGCATCACCTAATATATAGATCACATGTCTTATTCAATAATCGAATTAGTGTCTTAAAGTCAACTAACTTTTTAGAACCTGACTAAATAACATTTTCAATGAAATAAATACTATAGAACAGATAGATTAATTTGCTAACTATATCACCTTCTATCAGACTGTGCAGATACAAACATTACATGTATTTAAAAAATCTCTGCAATTCTTACTTATACAAAACGAAGTGAATGCACATTTAAAATGTGGCGTGGCACAGTGGTGCAGCGATTAATGTTGTTGCCTCACAGCAAGAGGTTCACCGGTTCGATTCTCAGCTGGGGTGCCTTCTGTGTGGAGTTTGCATGTTCTCCCTGTGTTCGCGTGGGTTTCCTCCGGGTACTCCGGTTTCTTCCCACATTCCAAAGACATGCATCTGGAGCATTTCTCCCCGGGCCTCTGCTGAAAACAAGCTCTGTGGAACCTAGTCAGACTTTCCCGGTCAACAAATGATAAATAAATAAAAAATAAAATAAAAACATTAATAATATACATTCCTAAAAACTTTATATTATTCATGATAACAGAAATAGGGAAAAACACAACTACTCATACTATTAATGCTGTCAATACTATTATAAGATAAAACAATATTAAAAACAGGACCTAACGGTCTAAACTAATGATATATTAACAGCATATAATATAAAGTTATTACAACAATCCCTATGTGTTAGGGTTTTTTTCTAGAATGTCATCCCATAATCTGAGGTGACTTCTTTTATACTTCAATTTAGCAATTAGATGCCTGGATTTAAGGATGGGTCTCAATGAAGCTCTTTCATTGAGACCTTTACCTTTATCAGCTCTCATTTTCAAAATCCAATTAATCTCCCTTTTTTCCGTGACATTTTTAATGTCACCTTCCCTTACCATAGGGATAATAGTGTCAATAACCATAAAACTAAATATGTGTTCCTCTCCACTTGTTTTGACATGTTTAGCTAGTGCATTGTTATTATGGCCTATTCTAATAGCATAAAGGTGCCCTCTTATTCTAGTCCAGAAGGCTCTGTTTGTCTTCCCGATATAGAATGAACAACATTCATGACATTTAGCTAGATATACCACATGGGTACTACTACAGTCTGCATTAACATAAAATTTGCAAACCTGTCCTGTGTCCGGATGAATGAACTCTCTCCCTGATTGTATATATATGCAGAAATTACATTTCCCACAAGGAGTTGTCCCTGTATGGTTCACGTGATTATTACTAATTCCCCGATCGCACAACATTCTTTTAAGATTAAATGTATTCTTGTATTGAAATCTTGGTTCATCACCTACTATGTCTCTCAATTGTGGATCAATGGTAAGGATACGCCAGTAGTTATTTATTAAATCTCTAATATTTCTGTCACTAGCAAAGTACATAGGGATCTTCATAAATTGCATTATGAAAAACAGATGAAAATACCACCATTAAAAGAATAAATGCCCACTACAGGTATCTTCATTTGCTGAATGAAAGTGGCATAGAAGCAACACATGAACTTTGTAATGAAAGAGGTATGCATTCATCTGAGGAAGTCTTTATGTGGACAAAAACGCATTTTAATTTGTGAGCGTTTATGTGTGTTCATTTGCCGGTTATCGGTGTTTATTGTGAACTATTAAAAGGATTTTAGCTCTACAACCTGGCGTGTCCTTCCAAAGTGCTCTTCTTACATTGTTTTGAGTGGTTTGGGTTTCAGTACTTTATTTTCTGCATTTGTTGGCTCAGTGTATGGTAGATGTTTGAGGCCCTGGATTCGCCTGATGAGGAACTTCTGTGGTCTCTCCAGCTGCTGCATGTGCTTTGCAAGGTACATGCCGAAAGGGGCATTGTACTCAATAATGGGCCTTATTAGGGAAGAATACAGGGATTTTATGACTTCCTTGTCCCTGGATGAGATACCCTTACTTATGAGGTGGGCCATGTAGAATGTTTTCCGTACAACGGAAGCAACATGATGGTCAAAAGTGAAGTTGCTATCAACCTAGATGCCCAAATCCCTAATGACTGATTGCCTGCTTAGGACATTGTCATTAATGGGATAATTTGTGGGGACATCACTCTCCCCAAAGGGGATGATGATGCATTTTTTAGTATTCAGCTTGAGACCATGTTTCTGGCACCAGTCATTTGTCTGAGTGATACTCTGTTGGAAGATGTCCACATCACTAGGGGAATTGACGACAGCATCCAGCTTGCAGTCATCTGCAAACTTGGTCAGCAATAGCTCACTGGTTTTGGCCTGCACCTCAGAAAAGTATATCCTAAATAACAGAGGCCCCAAGATCGAGCCCTGGGGTATGCTGCTTGTTACGGGTCTACTACTTGAGGTGGCTTCCCCTATTTTGACTATGTGGGTTCTATCAGTGATCCAGTTTGCTGCCCATCTGGTAACATATGGATTGATGCCTAGTTGAGAGAGTTTATCTATTATACCCAAGTGGAGAATTGTGTCAAAGGCTTTGGCCAGGTCGAGGTCATTCATGCCAACATGGACTATGACAGAGTCATAACAGTACCTGTTGTTGAGAGACTTGAGTGTGTGTGTGATGTGGCAGATTCTGGCACCTGACAGAGAACTAACCGTGACTTTCTCCTTGTCAAGCCTGGTGAGAGGCACATCTGTGTGTCTAACAATGGAGTCTCCTATGATTAATATGATGGGTTTACAATAAAGCCTTAGTGGCTGTGAGGCACAGGTGTGTGAACTATGCATGGTATGTGGTGTGGAGTGCTATGGAGATTATGTGTATTTCTGCCTCAGAGATCTCCTTTGTTTGGGTATGTTTATGTGGAACACCTCTGCATATTTATGTGTCTTTTTGCAGTGATTGATGGTGGTACCACTCAAGCCTGGTCTTAGCATTTTGAGGGCCCCTAGGAAATGTCATTTTCAGGGTCCACCAGGGACTTGTAGTCTATGTATGAACCTGTCACTGCCATCCCTTCTAAGCAACCTTTTATTTCATGCTGTAAAATTTTAGGAGTAGTACACACAGGCTGATCTGTAGCTACAATTCTCTTACATTATGACAAGTTTGTGTACCACACTATGTTGAATTTCACAAAGGAACATTCACAGTTATTGCCATTCAGTTACAATAATGGTACATTAACACCTCTATGTATAGTGCTGGGCTTAGATGAAATTGTGTCTTAGGCACTGTCTTCTGTTTCATTCCTCAACATATACATACATTCACACATCTTCCAGTGCTCCCCCTGCCCCATCTTGACCTCCCCACACCATGCACATTATTTTTGTCTTCCTTTTCTCAGATTTTGCCTTAGCACTTTATCTTTTTTAAGATGCCATAACTTTATATATGCCCTGAAAATAATTTTAAGGAGTTTTTTACACAACATTTTCATCCGACGATGGCTTGAATAGAAATTATGATTAAGAAATAAAAGAAATTCACTGCTGCTGTTCAATTTTAATTTTTCTTGCATCCTTTCGATACACTTTTCATGACCAAGACAGCAGAATAATAACCATTTCGAAAGTAATTAAGATTGGACTCCCAGAAGCCAGAGTGTTATAGATTTTTTAGGATGCATTTTGGATCATTTTCCCCACCTTTTAGCCAAATGGTGGCTTACACAAAAATTATGAGTAGGAAAAGAGTTTCAGCCTTATTTTTTCTTTTAAGAAAGACATAAATGTTGCCCACGGCTTCATTTTCAAAGCTGATATAATACTAACTCACAATAAAAAAGCCAATTGTTGTGAGGCTACACAGAGCCTATCAGGGAATAATGCCTGCCTCCCTATCCCCCCACCCAAACTAAGGCAGTCACTGCCTGCACTCCCCCTGATGTTAGACTGGGATGAAAGCAGAGGTTCAAATGTCCACAGTCACATATTTCAAGTGACTACTGTCATACATGCACACAACTGCCTCCTCACTCCTTACTCCTCATCCCTAACCCCCAAAGGCAGCCACCTGAGTAAGTGCCTGATGTGTGATTGTGAGGAAAGTGAAAAATAATGACTGCAGTAATGCATTCCACTTTGTTTTTTTTTTTTGACAGTACACATCTGAGGTCTGTGAGAAAAGCTAAAGAAACAATGGCCACATTGTCCCCAGCTCAGACACAAGCTATAATGACCTCCCATGTACACCTCTAAAGTGAATGTGATGTAAATTAATGTAGCAATGACCACACAACCCCCCCACCCCCACCCACACACAAACGCACAAAACCTGCAGAAACCTTCTGTATACATGTCTTTGCAAGGCTGGTTTTCGAATGGGTGTGGTTGACAGCAGAAGCCATCACTAAGTCCATGTCCAAATCCATTTATACAGTCTGAGGTGTGGAAACCACCAGACTGCTAGAAGCTCTAAGTGTCTGAATAGTCTGTGATATATTTTATGCCTTACTGTTGAAATATAATTACTTGTTAACTGCATTTTTATTGATACCCAGAAGAGTAAGGTATGTGTCCTGGCATTATTAGGTATGTGCACAGGGTCTATATTAAAAGCACGAACGTTTACTTACCTAAATATCTAAACACCGACACATCTTCATCGAACCGTGGAAACATCGATCGTCCTGAAGTGCGAAATCTGAAATGTCAAATCTTCATGATTGGCCCTTCTAGCTCTGTAAGGTAAGTGTACGATAGTTACAGAAATTAGGGTTAGGGTGCAGGCTAAGGTAAGTGCATAGATGGTAATGTATGTGAGATTTAGTGTAGGGTTAGAAGCAGGGTTTTGTTAAGTGTATGTGTGTGGTTTATTTAGTTTGTTTGTGTAGGTAGTATGTAGCGGGCAGTGGGGTGGGACAACTATGACGGTTCGAGTTTTTGAATTTCATGGTATAGGGCATTCGGTGTATTTGCGGTTCGCGGAATATGTGTCGGCATTTAAGTATTCGGGTAAGTAAACGTTCATGCTTTTGATATAGACCCATGTGCACAGATATAAATTAGTGATTTTATTACACACATAAACAAACATAAGCAATAGCACTACTAGTTTTGCACTTATTTCAGCAAATAACAATGCATTGTTCATGATACTGTCACACCAGACCAAACAGCAGCAAGAGTAATTAACTTTTCTTTGCCTCACTGAAAAGTAATGTATACCTGTCACTGTCCATGATTTTACAGACCATACATCGTTTTGCCTCATAATTTTCTCTGTCGGAAAAAAAAAAACTTTGATTTGCATAAATCATTCAGGATTACAGTCAATAAATCCAGAAATCAGAATTTCAAACTTATTGTCCAAAAAATGCATGTTGATGCAAATTGTGTTATTCTATTAGCTTTGTAAGTGAATTAAAGTAATATTTAAAATGGGTTCCTGAGTTTGAGCCTTTATTCTGCTATTATTTTGGCTTTGTCCAGCGGGCTTAAGTAAAGAAATTGAGAGGTATAGAATCTGGTATCCTGGCAGTATTTATAAAACTCTATGAAACAGAAAACTATTCTTGAAGACTGGAAGCACCTGCTCTTCTTAAAATCCAAGGAATGCACTAAGCTCAGTCACTCTGGACTGCTGATGTCTCTAGTACTTACCTTGCTCATGTTCATTTCCAGTAGTAGCACCTTCAAGCTTCAGCCCTCTGCAGTGGCAATCAATTCTGCATCTATTTTCTACCACTTTTGGTGATCAGAGCTGATTGCCACAAGTGGCTATCTCTTTGAAGTAGTGAGGAAGTATAACCCTCAGCTGTACTGCATTATTAGGAATAGTCTTTGTTTTGAGTGCCTACAATTCCATGATTCACACTGTTAAATATTTAAAGAGTCTGTCAGACTTTTATTATGATTTTTTTATCAATTACCCATGTTGCATAATGTTAAATTTTACCTAATCAAAATAACTGTTTAATAGTATAAGGAAATTACTATTAACCATGTTGTGAGCATCCTAGTTAGTAAGTCTTCACATGTTCCACATTTTGTCCATTTTTCCATGATTTGAGAGGTGGTATTTCACATTCAGAAGATGGAAGATTGATGTTTATGGGAGGTAGCCAGTGGAAGAAAGCAAAAAGACAGGAAGAGGACAATCACATTTTTATAATCAAAGCCATGAATTGGTCTTCGGTGGGGTTAGAGGTTACTGTCTGAAAGTTCAGAGTTGATGTACATTAATCTGATTGGAGGTTATTTTCTTGAGGAAAACCAATTTGTCTATGGGTAGAGGTAACAGTACATGTTTATTTATTTTTATGATAATCAAGTATAGCCACAAGTAGAAATGCATCACTGTGGAAATTAGGCTTTTTTCTTTGCTTTTTAATGAGACATCAGAAGTATAGAATATATAAGTATATATATATTTTTTCTGTTAAGTGATATATGAAAGTAAATAGCAATTATAGGACCACGTCTGAATGATTATCAATGTAGCTTGTTGGGAAGCACAGTATCTGCTAAAGACCTACATGGCCATTGTATTTATGTGATTCTTTTGCCACAAAATATAGTGTACCATCACAGAAAGTACATTTTACTGGATCACTATACATATACCCATGTATTGTATTAGAAATCAATATTTTTATTGTGAACAGCATTTAGGGAACTGAGGTGCATACAGTTAGTCGATCTAGCTTTTCTGACTACATTTCTTGTCACTGTCTGGCAATGTGTCTCGTTTCCAACTGGGAATTATTTGACTCCTGCCCAAAAGGTCATGCAAAACTATTCTCCAGGTTTTATGTGCACTAAGTTATCACTATGAAAGAAGTAAAATCCAATATATTTTACCTTAGCTTTTTAGTTCAAACATATTTTGGGCAAAATGGCATGTTTTTGAGTGACTAAATCTGTGGAGTAAATTCAGAGGTGTGATTTACTGGAAGCGTTCGGGTAAGGATTCTAGCCTTATGTGTGTTTTGTAGCTAAATATAATTCTGTTATTAGTGGGAAGGTTTGTAATGCAATTTCAAAGTGTCATAAAGATATAGCCTTTGGCTTTTGATAATGTGCCTTTACTGCCAGTCTGACATTTTGTATTGCAATCATATTTTATTGATGGTTCTCTGGTAAACGTCTAGTCAGTATGCCGAGTACAATACCCTAAAATACATCTTTACTGAATTATAGAGAAGATTTTATTTATTTATCCAGATGACAGAAATTTTTTTTTTTTTTTTTTTTTTTTTGGTCACTGAATGATGTCTGTCCCCCCACCCTAGTTTAGACTCATGTGTAGTAAATTGTATTACAAGAAGATAAAGTTATGTATTTGTCTTTACATCTGGAATGATCAGCTAAGTCTGAGGGTCATGATTTATTATTCTGATAAATTTACTATAACATTTTGTTCAGTTACAAAGCATTTTATTATTGCTAGGTACCGCCAGCAGTCTTATGTAACCAGTTGGATGTTCTAGGTTTACCATCTATTTCACAATAACAATGTATAAGTAATTTTCTGTCATTTTTGTGTGCTCTAGCAAAATACACATTTCACATGCTCAGAGAGATATTCCTATATTTAAAATTCTCTTCCCACTTTCTTTAAACCTCCTGGGCTGTACAAGACAGCATGAATGTGATTGAATCTCAAGGGGGTATGTTCTGGAAATTATCACAAGTATATCTTGAAGCAATAGAGAGACATTGCCATTTGAAGTTAGGGTAGAATTCATGGAAGATTGGTTATGTAAACTGGCAAAGTGTAACTTTTACAAACTAGTTGGCTGAAAACAAATGTTTAGGTTTCATTTCTCATCAGACTAAAATAAACAAAACCTACCAAAACATGCTTGTGCCCAAATGTGTGGATGATGTGACAACCATAAAAGCCATCACCATAAGGGCCAACAAAAACCCTTAGTTAATAAGTGAAGTATAGTATACGGGCTCCTAAAAGCACACAATGCTGCTTTTAAAAGGGGAGACAAGGATGCCCTCAGGAAGACTAGATCAATCTTAAACAGAGGAATAAATATGGCCAAGCGTGCCTATGGACAAAAAAATCCAGAGTCACTTCTCAGACTTAAGAGACTCCAGATGTCTGTGGCGGGGGTAAAATCCTTGACAGACTACAGGCCAGTATCCACCAAATGTGATGATAACATTGAATTTCTAAATGAGCTCAACAGCTACTTCAGCAAGTTTGACGAAGGGAATGACACAAATGCTAAAAACTCACCACCAGGCAAAATGAGATAGTACTCTGTCTCAACCCAGCTGATGTTCAGAGAACTCTAAGATGGGTAAACCTAAGGAAAGTGGTGGGACCAGACAGCATTCTGGGATGAATGCTCAGAAACTGTGCTATCCAACTGACCATATTTAAAAAATCTCTATGTCAGGCCATGGTAACCAAGTGCTTTAAGAACACAATCATACCACTACCCAAAAAGTCTCAGGCAGCAATATCATCCAATAGCTCTCACCTCTATAGTAATTAAGTGTTTTGAAAGGCTGGTCAAAGACTATTTAAAAACAAATCTTCCTACAGAACTGGACCCACTCCAATTTGCTTAGAGGTCCAAACACTCCACTGCAGATGCCATCTCGATGGCAGTCCACACATCTTTAGCTCATCTGGAAAACAAGAATTGTTATGTCCAACTGCTATTCATTGACTTGAGCTCTGCCTTTAATACAGTCATACCATAACATCTGATAAAGAAACTGATTCACTTGGGGTCAGTACTCCTATGTGTCACTGGATTTTGGACTTCCTTATTGACAGACCGCAAAGAGTAACAGTTGGCAATAACACCTTGAAAAGCCTTACACTGAGCATAGGAATCCCTCAAGGATGTGTTCTCAGTCCTGTGCTGTTCACTATGCTGACCCATGACTGCACAGCCAGGTTCAGCTCAAATCACATCATCAAATTCGTAGATGATACTGCAGTCCTGGACCTAGTCAGCAATGGTGATGAAACAGCATGCAGTCAGGAGGTGAAACATCTGATTGACTGGTGTGACAACAATAACCTGGCTCTGAACATAAACAAAACCATAGAGGTAATTGTAGAATTCAGGAACAATTGGGTGATACAGCTCCCTCTCACAATCAAGGGAGAAACAGCAGAAAGGGTGAAGAGTACCAAATTCCTAGAGGTGCACATTGCAGAAGACATGACAATGTCCATCAATGCTAATCAGATTGTCAAGAAAACACAACCAAGACTTCACTTCCTATGCAGATTGAGGAGAGCAAACCTCCCATCTTTGGTGCTCACTACCTTCTACAGAGGCACCATTGAGAGCATCTTGAGAAGCAATATCACAGTATGGTATGGAAACTTCAATAACATGGATCGTAAGGCCCTCCAAAAGCTGGTGAAAGTGGCAGGGAGAATAACGAGGTCCACACTTCCATATATACAAGATCTGCATTCTGTATGATGTCTCAGAAGAGACACAAAGATTGTTAAAGACCGTACCCACCTGGTTCAGGGACTGTTCTCCTTCTTGTCTTCAGGCATGCGCTACAGACACATACATTGCAAAATGACTAGATTCAAAAATAGCTTCTTTCCTCAGGCCATCAGACTATAAAACTTGAGTAGCAAGGCAAGCCAACAGGTCACATAGTCAGTGGCCACACAGGCTGAAGGAAATATCTTCTTCTTAAAGTACAATAACACATTACTAGGTTCTCTTACTTGTGCAATAGCTCACTGAATGTGTATTACTTTTCTGTAATAACTTGAAATACAATTTACAGTCCACGCAATGGACAAAATGGTCTCTAGTCTACCACTTGTTAAGCCTCTAAGTGAAATATCTACTGTGCAATACTAAGTGCTGCTATAGATAGACTTACAAAAACTGTAATTATGTTCTAATGTCGTGTCAATGTTAATGTCATGTATAGTCTGCAGTTCTGTTTTTGTGTCAATGTCATATATAGAGTCTGTAGTTCTGTTTTTATATTTATACTATTATATTTTATGTTTTTGTCTGTACATTGAGCTCAAAGCAACGAAATTTCATTTAGGCTGCAATCGTTTGGGTCCAAATGACAATAAAATTTACTTTGACTTTGAGTTTGGTGTGATTTCAGACCTAAAATGGATGTCCCTGTATAAAGTGATCTGTGTATTCTTAGTTAATCCCAATGCATTAAAAGGGGGCACTAAACATTTGATTTACATTTCAGTAAAGTTCAAAATGCAGCTGCTCCTGTCTCTTCTTTGAAGGTAGGAGCCCAGTCCAATTGTACTTTGTACATACTTATGCCAGAAAACATTGCATGTAAGTTGCATTAACAGATATTGAACCATATTGGCTATCCATCAATATCCCACTTTTTATCACATAGGGTTGAGATGTGATATCAATAGTTACGATCACTTAGAGTCAATGTTCATACTACTTGTTGGTAAGTCCTGAGTCCTGCAGTGCTTGTTCTTCCATATCACACACACATACTATCTTTTATAGCCAAGTAAGAGTGCCCTGTTCCACCATTACCTGCCTTTGGAATGTGATAGGAAACCAGAGCACCAAGAGAAAACCCACGCAGACACAGACAGGACATGCAGAATTTGCACAGAAGATACTCCAGTTAAGAATCCATCAAGAGAACCTCTTGCCTGAAGGCAACAACACTACCCATTCATTATGCTGACCATTTAACAATTCTGTAGATGTGGGCTTTTAAATAAACAAACAACAAAAAATAGCCCAAAATAGAAAGTATTCTGGCAACAT
Organism: Protopterus annectens; assembly: GCF_019279795.1. Taxonomy (NCBI): domain Eukaryota; kingdom Metazoa; phylum Chordata; order Ceratodontiformes; family Protopteridae; genus Protopterus; species Protopterus annectens. The sequence continues at coordinate 66,682,425 of NC_056746.1, read as the reverse complement.
ACCTTTTAAAAATGTTCAGCCATTAAAGGATTAATGTTCTATCATTAGTTGCTGTTGCATTCATTTCTGTGATTACATCTTTGAAGGTTTTCTTTTTTAAGTGTCTGAGTTTCATTGTGTAAATGGCAATGCCTGAGGAACTCTGGCACTTATACTAAGTGAATTTTCTATGAAAATATGAAACATGCTAGGTGCTGACTCACAATATTGCTGTCTCTTTCACGATCTGAAAAGCAATATTTGTAGGTGCCTGTTGCTTCTTTTCTGTGCCATTGTGCAGTTCTCAGCACTATTCAATTTTACCAGGTTTTGTGAAGGCTACTCTTTCTTTGCATTGTCTCATGTTGTCTGCTATATCTTTGAAGCGATTTCCATTTGAGATATTTTCTGAAAGACATGCATAGTTTCAATCCTGAGGTGAATTTCTTGATATTCATCTCTCCAGAGCTTATTTGAAAGCATCCACTTTTATGATTTGCTGTACAGCTGCTTGTTAGAAGAAGATTTATTTTGATTTAAATTTTATATGTTACTTCTGATTATTTACTGTTTGTTGGAAGAAAGGGATAAATTGTAGCCATACAAACTTCAGTCATCCTAAGGGGCCTACTCAGTTATAAACTTATACAGGCTATAGACAGGATACTTCAGAACTTATCTGAAACCACCCAGCGTGGTTTGGTGATTTGTTGTGCAATTTCTTGCTAGGAGAAAATTTATTTTGACTTATATTTTGTTTTTTATCCCTGACTTTTATTGTTATAATAGGGTGTGACTGCAAGAGGCAGTGAGCAGAAACTATTGTTTCCATTTACATGACATAAATAATGTACACATTTTAGTGTGAATGGCACAACTGCTGTGGAAGGTCAAAAATGCTTTGTGAATCACTTCCCCTTGTACAAGGTTTAGTTCAGTGCACTTTCTGTGACATTATTTGCATATTGCTTGTATGATTTCCTCTTACAATTTGACTTAAATTAATAGATATCTAATTTTTTTCATTCTGTGGTCACTGATTTCAATGTGTTTTTTTTTTTCTTCTGAACTTCTTTAATTGTTTCTAGTTGAGAATGGATTCTTTAAATTAGCATTCCATTACCAATTTGCTGAAGCATAAGTGTCTTGCCCAGTGTGTCAAATATTGTGTACATATAAAGGTAACACTTAATAACATTAGAAACTTGTGTACTTCATGTCAAAAGCTGCATGATATTCCTCCAATTATTATTGGTAAATTTATTGAAGATAATTGCACTTCTGCAATTGGCATAGCTTGCAAAACTGTTGTTACATATATTAATGACTGGGCTGATAAGATAAATATTACTATGGAAAATGCAACACATTTAGGAAAGGATGTGTCCTATTCCTATAAAATTTACTCAACTCTTATTAAATGTGATACTAATGATGACAACATTGGAATTTACGATCCAAGTATTCAGCAATCTGAGGATTCAGGGGCATGTCAAAAAAAAGAAAGAAAGGAGAAGTTCACAGCAAATAACTCAGAAAAAAAAGGATCAATGTCTATAATGCAAAGCGAATACGTATGAAAAGGGGGCTGGCTTTGTTTTTAACACACAGGTTACTGGGAATGATAATATTATTTAATCATAAAACATTCAGTCTACAGAAAATAATATAATTTTTACAATATAGAAAGTAAAAAAAAAGAGGCAATGGACAAGTTAAAAGGAAGAAATTGATACTGAACTTAGAAAAACATTACTGTATGAAAACAGAAGAAGAAGAAAGAAGGTGAATGCATTACTCAGGCTGAAGAAGTACAAAGGGAGCTTGATAAAAATTGTTTGCTTGCAAAAAATTTAAAAAAGCAAGGAAAATAGTGAGCGTAATATGACTAACGGCAATGAAGGTCATTCTTTTGTAAGAATTGAAAGAGCAGACATTGCTAAATTAGAAGTGGGAGTTTTCTCAGTTCTGGTCCAGTTGGAAATATATATATATATTACCTGGAAATTCATTTATTACAGGATAGATACTTAACATTTGCAGACAGGATAATGAACATCAAATAGTATTATGCTTGCCTGGAACAAAATTGCCAGTCGTGAGTAAGGTCTTAGAACACTATAATAAAAAGAAATATGGCACTGTTTTATTCCTGTTGGTTCAAATGATCACATCATCATGGACTCACTAACTGATTAGGGAATGCACATGTCTCTTAGATAATATAGGTAGTACAGGTGTTAAGACATATTTTTCACAAACCACACATTTAATGGAGGGTCAGGTCAGTTGGAATGAAAAGATTTTTTGAGTGAACACCTGCAGGGAAAAAAGTGTCCATTTTAAAAAGTAGAAATGCATAGAATATCAAAGCCTAATTTTGGCCACACATGTATAATAATAGGAGTACAATTGCAAAGACAAAGGAATAGAATTTTTGCAGCAGACAATATTGCATTATTTGACTAACACAAGACAGGATTTTTTGCCACATCTGAAATGTTAACATTTTATAGATATCAAAATTTGATTTGTTTCTGCTGAATGATCATACCAGTAGTATTAGTAATATTTTTGTTTTAACTGATAACTTTGCTACATTCACATAAGTTTAATGTTATTGCTTGTGAAACATGATTAAAGAACAATAGCTGAAATCCAGGTCTGACAGGGTATAGATGCTTTACTGTAGCAGACATTCTAGCAAAAACAACATGGAGGAATTATGATATATGAGAAATAAATAATGTTGCAAGAACTTTGATTACTGCATATCAGATGATGACATCAATATTTTAGATTGTGTAACTATGGCAGCAAAGTCAATCCTGGAACAAATTACAATTGCTAGGGTGTATATCAGGAAACAGAAGGAGTCACCACGTATAAAACAATACCTCCGTTTGTAGCAAACAAGAATAAGATTGCTAGGGTGTATAGAACACAAAAGTGAAGTGCCATTGACTTGGATGAGCTTATACTCTTCTTGTATGAAACACATGAGGGAAAATAATAGAAGTAGATACTTAAATGCACCAAATAAGACTGGAATTGTATTTATTCAAAGATTCAAACAAGGCCTTATATCACATCAGATGTCATTATTTGAGTCTCTCCTTCTTTCCCTAGGGCAGAATAACTTTTCCTCAAACAATGCTTCAAATTTCCTTTTGGAAACTTCCAGTCTATATTATTCTCATTAACTCAAAAGTTTAATGATTCCATCTCCTGTCATAATTTTGATCTGATATTCCCAATATCAACTAACTGGTTATTTCTAGTACATTTGTCATATGCAATAAATTTAGTGTCTAGCAAACAACCAGTTTCATAATTTTTCAGACATTTAAAAAATTCAAATCAAATCAGCCCCCATATTCTAATAATAAATGGAATTAAAATTTCATTTGCTTAATCTTTCTTAACAAGACTAATCTTTAAGACACCTAATATGTCTTGTGAAAAAGTTTTAGACCCTGTCTAATCTATTTCTTTTTGTTTGGGAATAAATACAGGAAACAAAGCCATACTCCATTAATGGTCTAACTCTAGTTTTATAAACTGGAATAAGAGCTAATTAATTTCTATAATTAACTGTTCTCATTAGTGTCTTTATTACTTAGGATTTTTTCATCAAGAGCCTACTCACATACAGATCAAACTTTAACTTATTATTAATAATAATTGCCAGGACTGCCAGGTCCTCATAACTAGGACTATCCTATACAATGGTGCCATCTAAACAATATGGATACAAAATATTTTGTTTCACCAAGTGGACTACCTTACATTTTAATAAATTAAAATCCATTCCATTAATTTTGGACCATTTAATAACTGAATCCACATATTACTGACTTATATATGGGGAATCAGTCTGTATGATACTTTCTTCACACACAACACGCGTATGCAAAATATTAACTATCAGCAGATATCAGCAGAGGAGTACTGCACTCCATCATTCAGGTATGTAACCATTTTGTTTAGATCAGGATGCAGATGTGTGAATATACTTATGGGGAATAGGGATCACTGCAATATGCCATTCTTAGAACTGTAATAATGACATGTCAATGATCTCTAGATTTGTTACACATACAGAGGATGTGTAATACCTCAAAGATGGAATGTATATTGTTAGTGTGGTACCCTGGGCTTGTGGGACTCCCCCATTATAGTGGTTGTAATCTCACACTATTTGTTTGGCACAGCTGTTTTGACATATTATCAGGGGGTTTGGCCCTTGGGGACACACTACAATAGACTCCAGTGTCAGCCGTATGATCGTACAGTAGTATCTGTCATGGCACACATGGGAATACCTGACTATCAATAGTATTCTAGTTGTATCCACATGCTTAGTATATTTGCATGCTGTGGAATATAACGTGTGATCAAGCAGTGGATATTGTCAGCCATTCTGTCCTTGCTGTATCTCTATATAGTGTACTTCCACATATGTGATCCTGACGTGTTCCACTGTTGTTGCCTTTCAGGAAACATGTATGAACGATGCTGTGCAGCTTTCCAAGATGCAGAGAATGAGTTGATACTGGAAGGGCTCCATCAGCACCATGAAGTCCTACTGTCCAGGGGGAAGGCACAACAGGGAACAGCAGGAGGCATTGTAGGCTGACCGTGTCCATGATGTCAATACCACAGGTCATCAGAACAGGACATATTAGCAGGTATGACACATTGCTACAGACATGCTCAATGCTGCATGCACAAGAGCAGCAGATGGAGGCAGAGATTGTGGTGCTACTGGTGAGGGGGCCTGCAGCAGAACAACCACTCTCAGCTGCAGAGAAATTCCTGGCAAATTTAGGCACACACGACAGCTCTCAGTTATCCATCACACCCTACATCATGGATGTGGGTGCTAAAGTTTCCATGGCCGAGGAGCATGCAGGTAAGATCAAGTTGATCAGCACTGCAATACTGTAGCATTCAGTGTGTGAGGGTGTACATAGTATTACGTGGCTGTCAAGTCTGTCTGTTTTTTTTTTGGGGGGGGGAGAGTTTAACTGCAGTTTGACTGTTACACTCAGATTTTGACCACTATAACAATTAACACAGTAACTACTGCAAATGTGAGATATATGGATGCATTACCATGTGGTGGTACTGACATTACCTCTCCCTCAACTTTTCACAGGTTTGTCAGGTATCACACAAGCCCATGGTCCTGCTCCTGGTAAGCATGACACTGTTTTGTTATTGGTGTATGTTTACAGCGTTCTAATCCCTAGAATCTCATACCAGGCTTGCTGCCTGCATTGCTGTACTGTTGGCATGATTGCCAAATGCACACATATTGTCTGAATCTACAAGTTAGACTCATACCTATGCCATGTAGGTGTGATCACACTGATAGATGTGACAGTATTGTCAGAACAGTATAGAGTGTCATATGTGTCAACTGTGCAGAGTCTACACTGTCAACAGTGTACTGCACTGTTGCTGATAAGATTGCAAAGTAATGAGAGTTTATTTACAAGTAACTACAGCTGTTAGAGGGAAGACTACTTTCCTCAAGTCCTACTATATGAGGTTGGGTTTTCAATAGGTCTGTCATAGTGACAACAGTGTATAGAGCCTTACATATATCACAACATAGTACTGCAGAGCATAATAGTGCAGATAGTAATGTACTGTTTTTCCTTTCTTATCACAGGTGACCGGAGGGTGGTCTCTGTCCCCTACACAACCTAATGTCAGTGTCTCCTCAGACTCTGATGATGATGGTCGCCACAGTATGGCACAGGTGGGGGGTTTGGGGGATAAATCTGTCCCAGAGGTTTACATCCCTCTTCTGCCCTCATTGTCAGTGCACACAGTCAGTATGCCCACACATATCCTGCCCCAGAGACCAAAGATTTTGGACAGTCAGAGGGCAGGGACATTGAACAGGAAAGTGTGGCGACTATGGCTCCAGTGAGTGTAGACACTGGCCATAGTCAGTGAGCTGGTGAGGTTCCACTCAGGTGGACTGACATGTGTGCTTGTAGGAGGCCTGCTATCTGTTCACCTCCTGTTGTAGGTGTCACATCATGGGTCACTCAGCACATGTTTTGGGCCACCATGAAGGCACAGACATGTTCTGAATGGAACACCAGATGTATGCTTAGGGTTATGGATGCAGCAGTCTGACATCTGTGACTGCCTGCAGCGCACTGGGGACAACCTGGATTGGTTCACTAATGCAGTGGACAGAAGGTGCGCTGAGACAGTATCTGTCTTGGACCGCACATTGTCTGTGCTGGAACGTGTGGTTGGAGTTGAGCGTTGAAATCTTGGATGTAGGTCAGCAACCCCATCTGTTGAGAATCCAAGTGGCTGTGCACAATTACGATCCTATAACAGCAGTACATCCAGTGTTACAGTGGGGACTGTGCTGTCCACACCATGATGTGGCAGGCCATGGGCTCATGGTCCTGGGTATTCGGTCCCAGCAGACAGCAGTCACCATCAGGTACTACCACCGCTTCTGACCTTGGGCATGGAGGTGCCAATGTAACTCCTGGCAGAGCCACTTCACGTGTTTGGGCCCCGAGACAGTGAACTGTCAACTCTGCCATGTACAGTCCAAAGCTGTCCAATATACACATATGTTGGGCTAGCACTGAGCGTGACTGTGCACACACACACACACACATTCACACACCACTGTCAAATGTAGGTCACCTACAGACACTCATGGCACCTTTCCATGGTCCATCTTAACTGCTTCCCTTCCTGACTCACACACATGCTCTCAACTGTTTGGGTCAGCATAGGCCTCCTGCACCCTCACAGAACACCCTGTGCAAGTGATGATACCTATACCACATCTCTGTCATCCTTGCCATTGATGCATTGAAATGAAGCTATGTGTCTCATGCACAGGGTGACTATATTAGTTAACATGTATTGTGTAATGCAGTGTTGTTTTGCCATGTCACTTATAGTGGTAACGACAGATATTTTATGCTGGCATTTGTCATGAGTATGCCACATACTTTTTTGTACCTTACGTTATATGATGTGGTAATTGCTGCATAGTTACACAATGACAGGTGTGTCATGGACCTGTTTCTGTTTCTGTTTCTGTTTCAGGAGTCTGTTGGAATAGCCTATGCATACACAGTGGCAAAAAAGCAGCACAGGATGGCATGTTAGCACAGCAGAAATATGTCTTCAGCAAGGTACAACACTATAAGTGCATGGCTGCATAGGGTCATATGTGTATAACAGGCTAACAAGGGCGATGGTGGCATTCAGTGTACTTATGCATCCCTAATCTGTGAACTGCTATGCTACCCTTGATAATTTTCATGAGGTTTTTTTATGAGCTCACACATCTACAAGCTCTGCTGATGGAAATGACCCATCTACAAATATCCTGCGTCCAGTACAGACAGTTGACGAACACCAGTTATGATTGTCATGTTCTGCATCCCATTTTGTAACATGCATATGATGTGTGCCGCAGCAGATGTGTGCTTCACATGCATGGGAGGACTGTTTCATGTGGGGTGCACTGTCTGTGTTACATACCTGTCTTTCCACCATGTATTATGTATACCATAGTGATGGTGTAGGTGTGTAGAACAGGTGAGACATGCATTATTCCTGTCATGGATATGCAGGAGATACACAGTGGGATCTGACACCTCCCTATATAGAGCCATGCACATGCCCTCTAAAGCATTTAGGAGACAAACTACACATATACAGTCTTGACACTGACTCCATAGGACATGTTATCTACACTGTATATCAGTGTACCATGGAACCTGTGTGGCTGCTACAGTTGTACAATATGCGTATGTAGTGATATAGCAAGGGTGCCATTGCAAACAATGAGAGGTGTGATAACTGCCACATTCAGGATAACAGTGATAGTCAGGGATTTACATCCGAAACCTGTCAGTATAGGTTGTGCAACAGTGAATGCATCCCCACATCTTACCAACCAGTGAAAGTCAAAGGTTACATTATTCTCTGTGTCCATAGCTCCATGTATAATGGCTCAGCTGTGTGTGGTGTTTAGACACTACAATATTTTGCAGGAGTGGATAATTTCCCACAGGATATTATTGTGCAGTTGTTGGCAGTTAGTCTTTGTCAGTGGCTCAGAGAACAATTGACTGTCTTAGGCCATCCTGGATAACTGTTGGTTCTGTGTGGGATTCTGTAACAGCTCCCATATGCAGTCACCTGATAATGTACTCAGTCAGAGGTCACTGACAGTGGTTGTGACTGCAGAGAGGGAATAGGTAGATGGGGTATGCCAGTAATGGAAGATGGTGAACTCCACTGGTGACTGGCATTATTGCAGTGTAGGTACCCAGTGCTATCTTCCCAGAGTATGACTGTCAGACACTTGCCTATCCACCGGCTGACATAACACTGTACATGACATGCACAGTTTCCTGCAAGACCTGCTGGCCTAATATTGTCATACATATTTGTCAGGCCATGGTTGGTGGAGTGGACATATGTCCGGCATCCATTGCATAGTGTAACAGTCAATGGGCTCTGCTGGTTGCAGTCAGTAGGCATGATCTGGCTTTGAGCAAAAGTAGCAGTGTTTGGTACAGTGTCAGTAGGTGTATGACAGTGTTACTGTTCATATCCATGCTAACTCCTATCATGGTATTTCAGGTGACATGACTCAGAGATCTGGAGACACCACTTGGTACTACATGCAAGTTGTCATCTTCACAAGTATGTATTGCAATTACTTTCAGCATGTTGCAAGAAGAAATTCATGCAAGGTGTCTGTATAGACAAACTTGTTATGGAAGTGTATTGTGCTGCTTAGTCATGCTGCAGCTCACTTTCCCAAAGGATAGTCTAGGTCCTTACCTACAATGGCCTGCAGCAGTGCCATGACATCTCCACATGGGGAACCAACATATTGCATCACATGTTTACCAGTATGGGTTGCCAGTAAAACCCCCCAATGTGAGGGATCTGGTCACAGATCAGTTTCCTTAGAACTACCAGCATGTACCCCCCCCCCCCTGCACACAATACAAACATGTATGTCAAGAAAGCCATTTATTCCCTCCTCTGGGATGGTTGACATAGCATGACTGCACCTCCCCCTTTAGATGGTACAAGCAAGTATGCAGAGTTCTACACCCATGCATTATGTCAGCAACATTATGACTGCATGAAGTTTGCTGTACATGAAATGAGGGATATAGGCTTGTCATGGCTTAGCTAATCTGACTGGTGGACAACTGCCATTAGCAGGCTGTACAATAACAGGTGGACAGTGCTGTGTGACATTTGGGTTAAGGGTGCCCCCCCGAACATGGAGGCACTACCTTCTCAGCTAAAAGAAGCACATAGTGTTGTGATGTTGAGTAGACATGGTAAGTGACAGAAGTAGCCACCCACACAAAGCAGAACCACAACACACAGTGTAGTTACATGTGTGACCTCAAAGGACAGGCTTAGATTATCAGTGACCTCATATGTCATGATGCCACATATGATGGGTCTGTACTCATACCTAACCTGTACTCCCATGCTGTCTGCATCAACTGCACTCCCTTGTCCCCACCACATGTCACACATGACATTCCTACAGCCTGTCCCATTACTTCCATGTTTACAGAGGAGTTTGTAAATGGCCTCTTATTGGAACTTACACAGCATCTATTGCATATGCTAACATTCCAGGCTGCATCCCATATGTGATCTGGCAAGTATAGCTAACACCATTGGGAAACTCTTACAATCATACTGACACTACTGGCTACACACCAGCTGAATGGACTATGGCAACTGTTATACCCTTGCACAGAGCTGGTGCATCCACTGAGCAACATAACTATGCACCTCTTTGTCTAAGTATCCATATGTATATGCCCATATGGGCAATCATCTTGGAGCTGATCAGCACACATATATGTGTTCTACACAGTTGACTGTACACAGTTTGGATGTGTGACCGGGTGATCATGACTGTTACACATGGTGGAACTTTACAAGGCAGTCACTAAGGACCTGAGTGAGAGTATATCAGGGCATACAAACCCTAGAATGAACCAAGCTGTCTGACTATATCCCCTGCTCAGGCAACATTTACAAAGCACCCACTTAGGCATCCACTATACTGTCATTGTAGGGGTCACTAAGTGGCCCATTGCTGGCACACATACTCAACATAGGGACATATGCCTCCAATAGCTGATCTGTAATCAACAGTGATCAACAGGGTGCAGTCCTGGTTTATCTACTGTTTGAATTCATTCAACTACAATACATGCTACTACTGACTGACTGACTGTGCCTAACAATGTTGTCTGATGCCTGCAAATTGCAAGCATTGATAGAGTCTTTGTGGTATGTCACTGCCCTGCAAGAGGGTATTGCAAACACATGCCTGTTGACATACCAATGGCCATAAACTCCATGCAGATATATATGTAGTATCAGTTCAATCAGTTAGAGGTATGTGTCTGGTAATTAGCACATCAGTCATAACATGTGATGTGCATACTTAGGGGTGAATAAACTGGGCACACAGACCTGGCCACACAGGTTTACACCTAATGTGCCTCAGATCACCGTGCCTATACAGTAGTATGGGAGGAATCATATGGCATAGCTGAGGCCACAGTCACTTGTAAGTGACATACTCATAACCTCCAAGTACTCTTCCCTTAGCATGCCAATATCTGAGTGCAATGGCCATTACACTGGGCAAGTAGTACCCTTAGTCAGGAGACATTCATACTGGGTGATTTTAATTTAGACTGGTTTGTATGCAATACACATCGCCCCATCCATCACATAAACTTTCATGGTTTTACACAAGCTATTCAAGAACCTACTAGAATAGATACAGCTAATAAAAACAATCAACATTGGAATGGATATTACTAAATAACTCCTCTCACTCATTCTAATCAGGTTGCCTTCCTGATGGTCTGAATGACCACCTACCCACATTTCTTATATAACCACACATTTTCCCACCAAAGCCCACTATGTTTAAACAACTCAGAAAAAACATAACTTTAATCTTGACAACTTCCTAGCTGACCTACAAAGGTGCAATTGGATTCCACTCAAATACCTTGACCTAGATGATGCAGTGTACCATTTTAATAAATCCTTTTTAGATATATTAAATGCACATGCCCCTGTTAGAACCATCAGAGCAAAATCAAACTATGCCCTCTGGCTAAGTAGAGGTACTAGGGGCCTTCTGAAAACTAGAGATAAAGCCTGGGAACTATGGCATAAGACTAACACAGTAGTTTCTAAACAACAGTATCCAGAACTTAGAAATAAGGCAAAAAAAACAAACAAATAAAACAGGATAAAATAAACTTATATCATAACATTCAAAACACATATCAAAAAAACCCTCAAAAACTCTGGCTGGCTATAAACTCAGTCCTTCACCCAGGAAAATGTACTACACCAACCCCAAACATCCACAATAATTCCGATAGCATAGGATTTTTAACAAACATTTTACTGAATCTATAATTACCCTTTCCAAGCAGCAAACCCCTATTCCTGATACCAAACCAGCCAAGTGTACAACCCACAATGCCTCATTCTCATTCTCCCCAGTTCCTACACCCACTATAAAAAAACTACCCCAGAAACTAAAACCTACTACACTTGCCGTAGATAACTTACCCAGTGAATACCTCAAAATTGCAGGTGAATCTATAGCCTTCCCAGTATCAATCCTTATAAATACATCCATTCTCGAAAACAAGGTCCCTCAACTATGGAAAATTCCCCATGTAATCCCACTTCATAAAGGGGGACCTCTCACAGAACTGACAAACTATCGGCCAGTTGTTATTGTTTCACCTCTTTCTAAGCTACTCGAAATGTGTATTCATCTCCAAGTCATGAAATTCTTACAAACAAATAACCTTCTCTCAAACACACAGCATGGGTTTTGCCCATCAGATAGTACTACTACAGCTCTCTTATCTTTCACGAATACTGTAAACTATCACAGAAATAACAACGACTTTGTATCTGCCATCTTTCTAGACCTATCAAAAGCTTTTGATATGGTCTCCCATTCCAAACTAATAGATGAACTAAGTGAACTAGCCTTCTCACCATCTGCCACAGCATGGTTTCTTAACTATTTATCTGGCCATCAACAATCTGTTCTATGGAAGGATGACCTATCTCTATGCCTTCCTTTATCCATTTGTGTCCCTCAAGGATCTATCTTGGGCCCTCTCTCTTTATCCCTCTTTTCTAATAATCTACAAACAGCTGCTCCACATGGTTCTATAATAAGAGTATGCAGATGATTTAACACTTGTCTGTGCTGCCATGTCTTTATCAACTCTTCATTCTCAAACACAGGAATCTTTCATTTCTGTTGAAACATGGTTAGTCAATGCCCATCTATTCCTGAACCCAAACAAAACTAAATTATTACTCTTCCAACCTAACAATACATCTATCTTATGCCCACCATTTAACATAATTGCCAAAGACAATACTGTCATCTCCCCAACAGCCCATACAAAGCTTCTAGTGGTGGAAATAGACAATAACCTAAAATTTGACTTGCATGTCTCCCTAACTATAAAAAAAGTCAATAAGAAACCTGGAAGTCTATACAGGCACAAAAGGTTCTTGACCACAACGGCCACAATTATATTAGCACAAACCAGGCTACTCTTCAGTCTACTATATGCCTAACCAGTTTTAACTAATCTAAATAAAATTGATTTATCTAAGCATGTTATAACAAAATTGATAAGTTTGCATCTGACTGCCCATACAGAACACATCATTTTACAGCTTTAAGGATAATAGGCTGGCTTGAGATTTCCAACATTATTCTTTACAACCAACTCTCTCTAACTCACAAAATAGTAACACAACCAACTAGAACCCCTCCACTACAAAATCTCATCCTTCCTTACATTTCAAGCAGACCACTTCTCTCTGACAATAAGAACTCACTATCCATCTTCAAGGCCAACAACACTGCAGGAGATTCTGTATTTTCCAACTATGTGTCTCGTATATGGAGCTTCCTTCCTAAATCCATTTTCTCAATCTCATCCACTAACTGCTTTAAGCCATCACTTAAAACTAATCTAAAAAATAAGTGGCTATGTTCCTGTACCAACCCCTCATGAATGCTCTGATACATTGCAGTATACCCCAACCATATACAACGTCTTCCCCGGTGTTTATTCCTTTATTCCTACCAACCTGTCTTAACCTTATATCTTGACATAAGTCATGCTTTACAAATAGTACTAGCTATGTTCAAAGCCTAGGTTTTGTTGTCAAGATGTAATACATTCGTATTTTATTATGTATACTAAAGTTTGTTTGCTTTATACTTTATTGATTATTGTAATGTGTGCATTAAAATTTACTGTTACTCAGGGAGCTTTTGTCCATGGGCCTCGGCTGAAAAAGGACCTGTGTCCAGTTGGAATTTCCTGGTAAACAAATGTTAAATAAATAAATAAAATAAATAAATTGTTTTCTTTTGTGATCACATAAGCATCAGCTGTACTATAATAAATCAAAGTGTCAAATCCACTCGCATATGTTTCCTGTGGGTTTTGTTCATCTCCACCCATCTGCATGGGATCTTTATCCCCATGGTGTTGTTATCGTTTGTCTTTTTGTCTTTTCCCGGTTAGGGGATGCCACAGCCGAACTCCGGTCCACTAATGATTGGCAGTCGATTTTTATGGTGCCGAGTTGCCAGCCCGATGCTCTCCCTTCAGCGAAGGCAGTCCCCTTACTAAAATATGCTAATTCCATGGTCATTCAACTGTAATCAAACAAATATACATGATTTTATGTTAAAGTCAACAGTATGAGATTTGTCAACATCATAATCTAATGAAATTAGCACTCAGCCATTTGTATAGTAGGATTTATACTTGTCAAACAGTCCTCGATCAAATTAACTATAATTAACTATAACAGTATAATGTATATCTATATTATATATATACATATACACACATACTTATTTATTTATTTATTTATACACACACACACACACACACACACATACACCCACACACACACGTATATGTATATATATATATATCTATATACATGCATACATATACGTGTGTGTGTGGGTGTATGTGTGTGTGTGTGTGTGTGTGTGTGTGTGTGTGTGGGTGTGTGTGTGTGTGTGTGTGTGTGTGTGTGTGTGTGTATGCACATGATTCTTAGCCAAGTTCAAATTAGATAAAGTAAGTTAAACACAGGACAACAAAATCCTTCATTTCACTCAAATATAACCATATAAATTGTCTACACCACCTGCAGTGCAACATGCAGTTCTATCAGTGGCATGGGGTGAAGTGGGTAGCTGCCTCAGGCATTAATTGCTAGAGGGCACAATGGGTTGATTCCAATTCTGTTTGATTTTTAATAATAGTGCATACTGGCTGTTAAATGTTGATATTGCACCTGTGGTTAAGATTGAGCTGAGCAGTTTGTTACAGTTAAAAAAAAAAGATACATAGCTTTTTTTCTTTTATTTCGTTTTTTGAGGCACATCCAAGTTCTGTAGAACACCATGGTATAAATTGTAGCATCTGTGTTCTACAAATGTAGTGAGCAGTTTTCTACAGATTAAAAGAAAACAAATCTTTTTTTTTTTTTTTAAGATAAAGAGCCCTGTATCACTGGGTGTGTCTTATAAACTACAGCATCTGTTTGCTATAAATGTAACAAGCAGTTTCCTACAGTTTTAGTTTATATATTTTTTATAGATAACTTCATGAGCCCTAGCACTCTTTGTGTCTCTGTGTGGTGTAAACTGTAGCATCTGTTTGCTACAAATGTAGGAAGCAGTCTGCTATGGTTAAAAGGAAAAATATATGTATTATTTATTTATTTATTTTTTAAGATAAATCTGAGCACTGCAGTGTCCTGTGTGTGGTATAAGCTGTAGCATCTGCTTGCTACAAATGTATTTTTTCTTTTTTTAAAGATAAATCTTGGTGCTATAGCACTTCATGCATGGTAAAAAAATTGTAGCATCTGCTTGCTTCATTGTAGTAATCAGTTTCTACAATTTAAACTGAAGTTATTTTTCCCTAATAACTTAACTCTGTGTTCTATGTGCATAAACTGTAGCAATTGCTTATTGCAAATGTAGCAAGCAGCTTGATAATGCTGAGGGGTGAGGATGGTTTGCAGAAATGTGACTTGCTTGGCTCCTGAATTTAGAAGCACCAAATTAGGTCATGGACATATTTTTTTCTCCCCGGTGGGTGCCAGATCAGGGAATGGCTCCATATACTGGATGAGCCAGCTACACCACTGGATTCTATTTAAAACATCCTCCACCCAAGATCTCTTAAGAACTGATATTTTCTCCAAATAGTATAATAAGTCTTACATCTAACAAGAGCAGTATTGCCCTAGAAGGTCCTTGCAAAACTACTTGCTATTTGGAAACAGTCACAAACATATATCCCTCTGCTTTAATGCAATACTGCTCAAGTTATCAGCGTCATAGCTTCTGAGATGCTTATAGAAAGCCATCTTATTGTCAAGAGAATATTTTGGAAGTTTATTTCATATTTTGCTTTTGACTCCTTACTTCTTTCCTAAATTTCTTTACACATATTAAACATATTAAGTGATTAGCTTCTATAGGAAAAATATTATAATTATGCCTAAACTTCTTTCTTGGCCTAGAAATAAATGATAAACTTCTGCTCCATCGTGGTGCACAGTACTTCTTACATATATGTTTGGTAGATATACATTGTACATTTCTTACAAATTAAGCTTTATAAATTACTATAAAAATAGTTGCCACTGTTCATTTAATTCTTGGTCTTTAAAGATGTTCATCCAATCCCATGACACAAACTCAGACTTAATACGAATTTAATTTGCAGCATAACATTCCCTAACTTGTGCATTACCTATGTTGCTCTGCATTGTAACTAATCAGTTTTCTAGGTGACGCTACAATGGTCTGAGGTATTGAGAGAGGGTACAGCTTGGAGAAAATAACAAGTTTATCCCACTGCTTGTAAATATAACATCTAATGGATTCCCCTGCTTTTTTAATTTCTTCAAGTCTTTTGGGTTTCTGATATCATAACAGGAAGGAACAATGTGCCCAGAATTGACTCCTTAGCAATTCAGAAAGAGTCATATGTAAAGGTAGCATATCTAAATGCAATTGTAAATTCTTTTTTATTTGATGTGTTGCTCCTACTACTATTGGAATTGTCTGGACCTCTTTTTTACACATTACTCTTGTTTCTGCCTCAATTTTAATAATCAGTGTTACTTTTGATCTATACATGTAATCAGTTTCAAGGAGGCTGGCTTGAATAAACAGTCTTTTCTTCTCTAAAACCTCTCCAGCCTTCATATATTTCGTATATTATAGAAAGATCCAGAAAACTGTCCTATCCTCATCAAATGCATCCTGCTTCATCTGCTGCTCCTTCATATGTGAACTCATTGGTCCATCGCCTCGTAACATTGCCTGCATCAGACTTGCCACTGTTTCCTGCTCCTTCCCTTGCTGTGCAACTTCAACTGGACTTAAGCACTGGTCTACTACAGAAGGCACCAGAGCATTACCATGCAACAAGTCTTAGGATTCCTCCCACTCCACTGGTTTTCCTTAATTATGGACTCATTGTTCCATCATACTGTGGCATTTCCTGTATTGGTTTTTCTACACTAAATCCTTCACTTTGCAAAAAAGTCATAACTTCAATCTCTGTTTATTCAACTTCTTCATTAATGATCCTTTTTTTCTGTTTTCCCCTTTTCTTACTTTTTGCATTTGGGAATTTTTCCATGTATGGGTACCTTTGTCTGTGTTTCTCTTTTAATATCTTTGGTGCTGCTTTTTTTATATTGACTATGTTTGCTTTTTCCTTTGCATAAATATTGTTCCATACCAGATCTCTTTTTCTTTCAAATGTCCATGCTTCTTTAGATATCTCCTTTTCAACTTGCTGCTCCTTAATCTGAGGACTCATTGTTCCATCATGCTGTGACATTACCTGTGTTGGATGTTCTATACTTAGTTACTTTGTAGATATGCCATGACTTCAATTTATATTTAACTTCTGCATTTTTTCATCCTATGTGGTACATTTCCACTTTGCTTTCTTATTTTCTGTATTGAGAAGTTTTCCATATCTAGATGTCTTTGCATTTCCATTCAAATATCTTTGAAGCTGCTTTTTGTATTGATTACTTTGGCTTTATCCATTGCATATATACTGAACCATATCAGATCTATTTTTCTTTCCCATGTCCATGTTTCTTTTTTATACCTTGCAAAACTCTCTAAGTTTTTTTCTTTATATTTGTGCACTTTTTCTGTCTCTTCTTTTTCTGGGCAGCCCAAAATTTCTTCATCTATGTAATGTTTTTCATGGATCTGTTGTATTAATGAATGCCAATTTTCATTTGATGTTTTTGACAGTTTTTCTTGTGCAAGCATTTTTCATTAGTCAAGTTTCTCTCTTAATAATTTTTAATATTTTTATGTGAACATTCTGGCTTCTTGCATAACAGCAACAATACATAATGGGCAGGATTCACAAGGCTGCAGTTAAACGATGTGACGTCAGCATGTCATGCTTATGCATGAGGGCATGCTGAATCACCCCTAAGGCTTACACGGTCCGTGGAAGACAGTAGGGGGCGTGTCCGTAGGCCGAGCCCTGCAAACGGACACGCCCCCAGAAGAGTAAAAGTCCAGAAAGTAAACCCCCATGACAGAGCCCGTGTAAATGTGAATAAATACAACACAACACATGCCCCCACAGACTACGAACATAAAATGTACACATGAACATCTTATAACTTTTTTTTAAATTGTAAAGATGTTTGCCCATGAGTGCACTCGTTTGCGCGGGCGTGCCCGTAGCTTAGCCACAGTGAGCAGTCAGTGGAAAAGCATATAAGAACTAAATATGCAAAGTAAGCCAAGAAGCAATAGCGTAGCGGTAGAGACGTCTGCTGAAGACAGGCAGTCATGGTTCAAGCCCCCCCCAACATCAATTTTTAATTTTAGTGAAATAAGCACGAAACAAGTCCCTGACATATATGTACACATATAAAATTATATTTTATGCAAAATGTAATGAAATGGGCCATATATTTTGAAGAAATGTGAGATAACAAAATAATAAAAAATGTCAGATGTGCCTATAGCTGAGCTACAGTTTAACAAGTTAAGTGCATCTGCCCGTAGGTGAGCAGTGGTTTAACAGGTGTAAAATGAGTGCCCGTAGGTGAGCAGTGGTTTAACAGGTGTAAAATGAGTGCCCGTAGGTGAGCAGTGGTTTGACACGCTGAAACTGTGTGCCCATGGCTGAGTTGAGCATAATATGCGTGCTGACAGCCAAATGACATGTAAACCAGCGTAACCCATTTGCGCAGAGCTGCGCGCCGCACCAACAAGCTAACCGACGGGCAACGTTGAGCAAGCTGTAACAAAACTGCCTTTACACAGACACACCTCCTAGCCTGTGTAGACAGTCATAAAATTTAAAAAGCAGTGGCCAGGTTCAAACCCAGGATACCATGCACCATAGTCAAGGTACTGAACCACTAAGCCATGACAGTTGCACTTAGAAATGCAGTAATAGCATATATATAGGAATGAATAGAAAGAGGAGCATGACAAAGCAGGTTTTGTGAAGCTGATACAATACCAAAATGGCCAATCACAGATAAGTGCGGGAAAAACAGCATATATAAGCCCCATAGGTGGGAATATACAGCATAACCGATTGTAGAACCAACTTGTAGCCAGAATGTCAGGTGTAGGTGAGGGTAGTTGCTTTCGAGCACAGAGGTGGGGCGTTGAGGAGTCCAAATATATGGTTTGGCTCCTTGTCCACAATCATGAGGCCCAACTCATGCAGGGCCAGGTCCTGTGGGGAGCATATAGGGCTGAGGCGTGGGACCGGTTGGCTCATGATCTCACCAGTGCCACAGGGATACCAAGGACTGGTGAGCAGGTCCGTCACCACCATGCGGACCTGAAGAGATGGAAGCAGGACCAACTGAACCGTTGAATCCAGGAGGCCCGGCAAATGCCCAACGCCCCACTACTGAGTAAGTTACATGTAATTATTTATGTAAGAAATTAACCTAGCTGATATTATGGAGATGTGTATTCCAATATTACTTTATTTATATTACAGCTGCAGGTGTCCGTTCTGCGAACCGTAGAGCCTATGGTAATAGGCTGGCACGGTTGTGCCACCAGGCAGGTCAGTAATCCTCTCCCTGTAACTGTAAATAAATATATAAGTATGACAGTTAGCAAAAGAGTGCAGTGTAGTCACTAATTAATAAAATGTGCAAGTAACAGTGTAAGAGGGTTTGCAAGTATTGCTTGATTACAAAAGTGTGATGCAGTCTGTAATCCAAACAGAAAAATGAAACAAGTCTGAAATAAAGATGTCCCACCTGTAATATAATAGTACATAACCTGCAGCAGGCTGAAATGTACAACTGCAGAAGCTGAGTAAAACACATGTGTGAAATATATCCCTGTTGAAATACAGAAACATGACAGAAGTGAGACTGTTGGAAAGAATTGTTATACCTACAGGTAAAACATGTCAATAAAGCCTAGAATTAAGTACCATCCTGAATTGTAAAAATAAAACATGTGAGAGAGTGTGAGAAAGAGTTATGAATCCACCAATAAAGTAGTAATAACTCCTGAATAAAGTATACTGCAGTCAGTACAGAATGAAATGAATGTGACAAGCAGAACCAAACAGTAAAATGTGTTGAAAATGTTACCACAGCTGGAATGTGTATCCCAAAATCTGGATATGTTGCTCTCAGTCTGCAATATGCAGATAGTATGGTTGTCTGAAATACCAAACATCCACAGTTGTCTATAGCTATATAAAGCAAATGTAGCAGGATGATGTAGCTGAACAGAGCCAGATATGAATGTGTATGAATAAAAATGAAAATGTATATTGATGTAGCAGTAACATTCCTATCACCAACTTGAAGTAGTTATCACATAGGAAACTGTAGGCAGAACTGTAGTGTATATATCTACAGCTATTAGAAATGTACAGCATATGTATTGGTATTTGAAGTTGTTAATTAAATTTTCTTCACCTTACCCTATAACCACATATAATCCATTCCACGTGAAATTGGTATGTGCAATCACAATTAACACCCCTGGACATTTGTCCTGTTGGTTCATACATATTTGCATGTATGTTGATGCATCTGCCCAGTTCATACATCCAAACCTGATGGCCTGTTGCCATCAATCAACCCTGCATGTTGTTGGACTGTGTATTGCTGTTCAAAATATGCATGTGTTATGCTTGCTGTTCAATGGTTTGAATATCTGGGTGTTTGGTTAATGGGAATACTAATGCATGCTGTTACAACTAATTGTGAATGGTATTGTATGTTACTAACCCAAACTGTCATGCCATAATGCAAAACAAAGGACGACAGGGAAGGCGGGTTCCAGCGGACCCACCTCTCCCTCCTCAGCTGGCGAGTGCACCTGGCAGTAGTGCCCAGGCCGGACCCTCCTCCGGTGGCCCTGTGCCACCTGCGGGTGGAAGCACTGCAGGGATGGGGCTCGTCCCCCCTCTGCAAGTGTGGCTGGAGGAGAACATCCACTCACCCTCCGTAGTGTCCGGACTGTGGTGTGTAGGGAGATCCGGGAAGCTGTTCTTGGGCCCCTACGCTAGCTTGAGGCACAGGTGGCACAACTAATAGGCATGCCTGCTGCCCAACCTACACAGCCCCCAGCACAGCCCCATCCTGGGCCATGAAGGCACAGTGGCAACTGCCCATGGGTGGGGATATCAGTTCCACTGTTGCCATCTGTGGGCTCATGGGCTCTAGATATCCAAACATCCGTCCCCGTCAATTGTGTAACCCCCCCACATGTGTCATACACCGCCCCTGTATGCATCTTGTTTGTCTTGTCTGTTAACCTACCCAACCTACCTCCCCAGCTATACCGACTTCCCATACCTGACATACCACTCTCACCTGAAAAAAAAAAAAAGGCACTCTGTACCCACAAAAAAATTATGCCCCATACATAGCTGCCCATTTCGCACACATGTCTGCTGGACATGGAAACTGTCAATTACAATTGGCTGTACAACAAGTATTATTGTTGTCCTTACACCTCTCTCATGGGTGGAAGGTTTCAAATGTCACACCAAATTACAAACATATGCACAGCTGTTGCTGATGAAGAAATGGGCAGCTATGGGCCTTACCTACATCCCTCCTGCAAAACCCGAGCTTGTTTCCCTACTGTCTTACCCTCTTTGTGACCCCTTTTTCACCACTTTCCTGTCTCCCCATTTTCATTTCTTTCAAAGAAAATAGCGCAGATGTGCTCAAGAGTAAGCACTTTTAAGCAGTTGTAAGCGGGTGTGCGCGGAGCTGAATGCCAGTGCGCATGTGTGAGCTCCGCG
The DNA here is from genome assembly GCF_019279795.1 of Protopterus annectens. NCBI lineage: Eukaryota > Metazoa > Chordata > Ceratodontiformes > Protopteridae > Protopterus > Protopterus annectens. The sequence continues at coordinate 66,660,976 of NC_056746.1, read as the reverse complement.
CAAACCAGTGCTAACCCGGTTATAACTGCTTAAAAGGGCCTTAGTCACTCTGAATGACAAGGCCTGTAGTCTGCTCAAAAGCAAAATACAATCCCACTGTCAGTCCAGAACCCAGGACCTTGGAAACAGTAGTCTGCATGACTTACCACTAAGCCATGACTATTATATAAGAACATTGTGCTACAATAAATATATCATGTAATAGTAGGAATGAATGTAAAGGGAATATAGGATGTGTAGTACACAAAGCATGTCATGTATATTTACTGTCAAATGTAGTGGATTTCTATAATAGTAGTGTGTGAACAGAAACAGCCATGCTAGTTGGTAGCTAGTAGGTAATAATGTCACTGTAGCACCTTGCAAGCCACACACATACTCACAGCAGGATAATCACTGCCCATACCCCACAACCTCTTACAGGAACACATCCGGACTAAGTAATAAAAAATGTGGAGCAAAGGCCCAAAAACAGGGACACATTCCAAATAATGCTACAACAAACTTAGACAGTTGAGAGAGTAACAGGTTCTGCATTTTGTTGGATGTTTGGAAGGGTATGAAGTCTGAAACTGAAATGTTTGTCACTATAGTCTGACTTGAGCCCAGAGTGATTTGCCAGAAAAAGCTGTTTATGAGATATGGACCAAAATATGAGGCAAAAATGTGGACAACCTGCAAATATCTGTACACTTGAGAGGTCTGACACTGCCATATGTGAATAGTTAAGAGCCTAGACATAGCAACAGTGACTGAGTTACAGGGATGCCCCACAGACTCCCTGTGAAATGTACAAACAGTAGGCAGAAAGGTGTTACAACACATGCAATGGTAACTATGAAGTACTGAAAGTATGCACCACTTGCACAGCAGAAATAGTGTAGTAATACATATGCTCATGCTATCCCACAGTCACAACTGCAGAATACCAGACAATTTAATGGGTGTACCCCACTGATATGTACCATTACATGAGGCAGATAAAAGATGCACCTGAGAGTCTCTGGGGCCTGCTCAGCAGCATACTCAAATACCCTAATAGATGTCAAGGCCCACACCATGGCCAGACCACACTGCATGCAGTAACACCCTAGCAGATATAGCAAGCATTCCAAGGTGTGAATGTACATGGAAATTAGGAAAGCCACAGCAACACACTACAGTCAAGACACCTAGCAGGCATACAAGTAGTGAATGTAAAGGGCAAATATTGAAGCCATAGCAACAAAGTGCAAGAGCCACTGCTATATACCAGTTACACCACATGTCCCACAGGAAAGCACACACACCCACATTAACAGTAGTAGTAGTCTTAGGTGTCAGTGTACATACACACTTAGTACAGGAAACTGGAGAAATGAATGGAGAAATGTTAATCTACAACACAGCCAGAAATATGAGAGAGATACTAACCTTTACACTCACAGAACAGTGTCCATAGTATACCAGCATGGTCCCTGCCCTTAAACTCTGAAAGGGCTACGCCTATCTCACATACCTTTTTATAGCACTGTCCTGGAATCACAGTGAGAACTGCAATCAGTACACAACTGGCTGCATGCAATTAGCAAATGCTGGCTAACAATTGGTGCAGAGGCCATCACATGGACATATGCAGATACCTACAAAAGCATGCTGTACTCCCAGTCCAAACATGCAATACTTTCATTGCACCCTGTGGAGGTAGGGAGAGACAGAGAGAGAGAGAGAGAGAAAAACATACACAAACAAAACCATTCATCAAAACCACTTGAAAGCTGACAACTGCCAACTGGAGCAGCAGGACAACAAACCAAACGGCAACGCAAGCAGCTGTGACAAACACAGGTAATGTAAAGTAATACTTTAAAAGTCTACATACTGTGAACCCTCCATATGTGTCATCGGTCTGTATCCATATGTATATGAAGATGTGCATAGGGCAGGGGACATACAGCAACTATCAGTGAAGGCTGTACATACATATGTATGTGAGGGCATCTATGTGCACATATCAATGTAGGTTGAAAGTAGGTTGTAGTGCAATGTACAAAGTAGGTTTCACAGTTATGTATGTTTAGCAGTATGTTAGTGTGTGTATACAGTTTTGTAAACAAACATGTTGATATACCTATCTATCATATGGATACATATGTATGTCAATATATGTATGTATGTATATATATATATATATATATATATATATATATATATATATATATATATATATATATATATATATATATATATATATATATATAATATGCATATATGTATACATACATAGAGAGGGATGTAGGAATACATAGACAGATGTAGATAGATAGAATATGTAGAAACATATATATGTAATACACACATACAGATATAGATATATGTAGATACATATACATAGACAGACAGATCTGACTATCTACAGATATGACTATATATGACGATCTCACACTCCCCGTCCCACCCCCTCTGTCACTCTCACCCCCCCTCCATATCTATAGCAATATATGTACATTGATATATATATGTGTATATGTATACAGACATATATCTATATATATATATATATATATACATATATATATATATATATATATATATATATATATATATATATATATATATATATATATATATATATATATATATATATATATATAGAGAGAGAGAGAGAGAGATGTATATATATTCTGAGTGAGGCACATGTGTACAGATGTATTGCAACAGGTGCCTGCTGACAAAGGCATGGAGTGAACACCAGTGTCGAAACTGGAGTACCATACCCCATTTCAAATCACCTACACCAGTAACCACCAGATATGTGATTGGCTGCCCACCACTGCATGTGTCAGGGGTGAACAGGGTCATAAATGTGTACAATAGTCCCCCCAATGATAGTCACAGTGGCACACTATTCCTGGAATACCTGCACATGGTATGTGTCAGCAGACATGGTGTGTCAGCTATGGACATGTAGGTCAGTGTACCCCTTCACACCACACAATGGCTGCCATGGTATGTACCTCACATGACAGCTACAGATATGGAGAAGGACACAGTGACATGTACGACACTGTGACAATGCACTCAAACACATTACCAATGCACAGTGACTGACAACACCACAGATTACACACATACTACCCACATAGAGGTTACCACTCCTGGATTTACATACTTAAGTCACACTCATGACAGATGTCCAACAACCATAGTAACACCTCACACCATCCACAACCTAAATGACTGCTGTGTGTCATCTGTGACAACGCAGTAGAGAGCACATGGCGGAGGTACAGGTTCCCACCCACAGATAAGACATACCATGCAATAAACCACACAGCATTAAGAAGCAAGACTCCCCATGAGTACATGTCACACATACCCCTGCTGAATGTTAGTCAGATAGGTAATATGCCATATGAGTCACCCTGTGTAACTATTTGACAGGAGCAGGTACCATCACATCACATCACATGTGTCATAATGGTCAGGGTAGCAGAATAGTATGCTGCTGTAGTCCCAGGGGCAATAGCATATTGTACTGTATTGTATTGTAATGTATTGTATTGTGTTGTATTGTATTGGTATGTAGAGGTGCCTCCTTCGTGGAGTGGAACCACTGCTGCTGTATGCCAGTGTACAGGTACATATCCTGTAGTCAGGCTAGTGTTACATAGCACTTCTATATGTGTGTTTAGCTCCTCTTGGAGTTCATGTAGCATGCAACCAGGGATACCATCAGGTCCCATTGATGCTGTGTTTTCTGCTTTTCTGAGGGCGGCTCTCACCTGGACATCTCTGATGACAGGGAGGTTACAGTCAGCTGGGAAAAGTATGTCTTAGTTTGGGGGAGAGGGAGGGGGGAAACATGCACTGAACCTGTCTGCCACAATGTTGCCAATATCTGTGGGTTCAGTGAATTATTTGTTGTTGTGTACTAACTATGAGCATATTGGAGGGTTTCTGACCAGGTTTCTAACATAACTGAAGAAGGCCTTGTGGTTATCTGTAGTGTCCCCGTTGATTTCCCTCTCAAAGTTGCCCATGGATGTTTGTATGAGAGAAAATAGCTCTTTACTAGTGCTGATCAGACATGCCTTCCCTTTATGGAATTATGGTCTGTCTTGCAGTAGCTTCCATCTTTTGTTATACAATCTGTCTATGGCTGGGGTCCACCAGACAGGATGCTTTCCCTTTGTGGAGAGTGTCTTGGTCTTATATGGGATTGCATGATCCATGCATTTTCAGAGATGTCCGTATAAATCATTTGTGAAGGAGTCAGCATTGTGGGTTGTGTCTTCCACTGGCCCAGTGGGCTTAAAGGATACCATGTCAGTGTTACGAAGTGTAAAGTTTGCATTTGAAATGTTATTTACTGTAGTCGTTTGTGCTGGTGGTGGAGGTGGGATATGTATATCCAGGGCAATTAGTTTGTGGTCAACTCACAGTAGTTGATGATGTACCCCATACAGTACCTCAATACAAACCCCCAGAGTGAGGAGGTGCTTTGGACCTGAATCAGTGTTCTGACTGCTGGGGTTTGGTAGTATGTCGTATGGAGTGTGCCAGGTACTGTTGCACAGTTGTTGGCTGAGCACTGATACCTGGCCATTTACATGTGTATCCACCAATAGACAGACAGATGCTATATATGTGAGATATGTTGTATCACAACAGTCAAGAAGCATGTGTAGTATGTGTGCCAAATTCTGCTGACATATTTTGCTGATATCATGTTATTTCCTTTTTCAGGACCATGGCTCACCAGCGCAATCCAGCATACTCTGCAGCTGAGGATGAGGAAATACACCAGAGCCTGGTGTGGGATTATGCAATACTCTTTTCCCACACCAGCCAGAATCAGCAGGAGAGGGTTGCACTGTGGTAAGACCTGGTCCGTTGGGTAAATGACATAGGCACGCATAATAGGACATATGAGCAGGTACGACATCACTGCAGTGATTTAATCAGACATGTCCGTCAGCGTGCGTCAGATATCCACAGGCAACAGGTTGCCACAGGTGGTGGGGTGGCTACACATCCCCACTCACCAGACTGGAGGGACTACTCATAAGTGTTGTGGCTCCAGCCCGCCAACAACAGCAGCAGATCTGCATTATGATGGAGGCTGGAGCCACACAGCACCAAGACTACGAGCGTGCAGGTAACATGCCATATGTATAGTTGACTGTTGTGTACACTGGTAGTTAATGCATGTGTGAGGTGTGTCCTTGGTTTGTAGCTGTCATCATAGTATTTAATGTGCAAGTGTGATATTCTCAATATCAGCAGCTGACCTGTGAAAGGCAACTGTTGTACTACTGACCTGTATCATACTCAGTAACAATGGCACAGTTGTGCCAACTGACATTAATTTCCTCACTTCTGCAGGTCCCTCCGGTGTAACAGCAATGCAGCCTATCCATGCTGGTGAGTGTGTATTAACAATACCTTTAATAGTCTTGATAGTAATAGTAATATTAGGCTCACTTAATAGTGCTCTGTGTATGCATGCAGGTGTGTCTGTGTCTGTGTGTTGATATCTCGCATACTGAGTACTGTGCAAGTGTACAACTGTGTGCAACTGTGTGCAAGTGTGCAACTGTGTGCAAGTGTGCATGTGTGCATGTGTGCATGTGTGCACCTGTGCATGTGTGCACGTGTGCACCTGTGCATGTGTGCACCTGTGCATGTGTGCATGTGTGCATCACTGGTAACATTGTGTAGACATTGTAAACTGTGTTTCCTGTTTCCCTCCCACAGGTTCTGTTGCTGCTCTGGTGTCATGCAGCAGGGAACCTGAATCAGGTGCCATGGGTACTGATAAAGATGACATCTGTGTAATGGCACAGGAAGGTATGCCAGGGTCCGTCATTGGTCAGCCAATTGACAGTACACAGCTGTCAACCCCATCAATGCGCACAGTCATCCTGCAAATACACCCTTTGTCACCAATGTCCCTAGGTGATGGACAGGATACAGTGGGCATTGACCAGGGTACTGTGGAATCTGTGGCACATGCTTCCCCACACAGCAGCCATGGGCATGGCCCTGAGATGGTACCACACAGACAGATGTCCAGGGGTTCTCGTGGGGGCATCCGTGGGCGTACTGCCCCTGTCAGACGTGCCCACAGAGGTCTTACAACCTCAGCTATGTTTTGGGCTGTCATGCAGGCACATTCATGTATGGAACGGTACACCAGACAGGGTCTGAGGGAGCTGACAGCATGTCGCACAGCCATGACTGACAGTATGCGTGACATTGCGGCTGCCATCCGTAATTTCACCGATGTTATAGACAGACGTTGTGGGGACATATTAGATCAGTTCCACAACTACATGTCCATGAGCCAGGGCAATGGTGGACGGTTGAGGCGTCGACGTGGGCGTATGCCAGCAACAGCAGCAGCTGGCAGTCATTGCAGACAATAACAGGGCTGCGGCCACCCCCATAGTGCCAGCAGCAGCCCCAGCAATGCTGGGTCTGTGCTGTCATCAGACCGCCCCAGGAGACCATGTGCACATGGCTCTGGACAGGCCCGACAGGGATCTGTGTCCAGTCAATGAACACCTGCTTCTGATGACAGTACCCAGTCTGGATTGGTACCGGATACGGTCCATAGCACCCCTGCAAGGCACAGGTACCGTGTCCATGGCCAGAGACACTGATCTTTATGACCTGGCAGGTACAGTCTGTGGCTGTCCACAAACACCGGTATATGGCATCCATGAGGTGGAACTGTGTGCATCCATACACACATGCAAGTTGACAACACCTAGGGCTACCGCACACACTGCATTAACATTGCCCCACCTTGTACTGCTGTCCCTCACCAACACACATGCACATACATGTCAATTGGTGGTATCAGTGGCAGTTCACACCCTGTGATGATGAAACTGTGCCACCTCCTGCAATCTGTAACATCAGTGCAGGTACAGGTTAACATGTTGCTGATGGTGACTACATAGACATGTAGTAATAGTATCATGTTGTTAACAGTACTGTGTGCTGATATAATTGTGGGTATATCCCAGCATGCCTGATGCAGTAAGGGTATGATTGTCTTGTACTGTTGTCTACACCCATGGTAAGTACCATAGTGTATCATCTGCACATGTTGGCATACTGGTGGTAAGGATGTCAACAGAAGGCTACATACATAGGTAGCACAGGGGATAAGGTAATGAAAGTATTGATACACAATGATGGACATGTAAACTGCAAGTGGCATGTTGCCCACACTGGACTCTGCAATGCGGATGTTTGAGGATGTTGATATGTGTGCAGTACTACACAACTGGTACAGGACACACAGGAGCACCCTAGCACTGCAAGCTCACATCTCATACCATGCTAGACAGCCCCAACACACAAAACTAACTTTCACAGGAGGGAGAGTCCCCATAAATGTCAGGGATACTGTGGCGGCAGGACAGGTAGCATACATCCTACTAAGTATGGAACCACTGAGTGAAGGCTCAGTGTCTGTTATTTGACATGTGTATTACTGCAGGTATGAGCACCTGGGTTTCTATCCAGTTATTGTACATCCTGATGGTACATGGTTTGTACACTTGTGTGCGCTGAGACTGGACCCTAGCCATCTGACCTGTGTATTTCCATGTACATGTGTATAGTGCCTGCATATTTGCACTGTTACCTACTGGAAGTGGTACAGCTTGTTTGTTGTACAATGGACTACATGCAGCCCTGCTTACTGTAGCTTTGTTTGCATGCATGTTTGCTTGCAGTTACCCTGGAACACTGATCCCACCTGCAATGCAGATTTACAGAGCTTCTGTGGACTCCTAGTGACATCTGCATAGCTTACTATATGTATGTCCATGTCTCACTTGACAGAACATCACTGTTTGTCCTGTTCACATGTACGTTGCCTGTGACACATTGCATATGACTTACCTGGCATTTGACCACGTGAGCAGTCATATATGCCCGTGCTAACTAATCACAGGCACTACACCCTCACATACTCACCTTCTGTACCTTGTTCCCCATTGGCCCTATGTGCTGTTAATCACCATGGCAATCACAATACTATGGTAGCATGTGCAAAGGTCACTTGTCAGTCACCTCTATGGTACAGTTGTGGAATATGTGGGTCATGTGGCAATGTCACAGCTGCCACATGTACACAGTCAACCCTCTCCCCTACACATGGACGTACAACACATGTATGAGATGCAACCACATAGCCAAACTGGGGACTAAGCACTCTGAACCCAGTACTGGCATAACCTGTCAGGTGGCATGAAATACTACAGTGACTACAATACCAGTCTGATGTAGACCTACACTGACAGCAGTCCAAACACATGAACACACTGGGCCATTCGTGGAGCCTCAGAAAAGCATCCTGCCTGAGCAGCAGACACCTCTGCAGCTGGTACACAGGCATACGTTAAGCCAGAACACAGCACGTGAAACACATAGCACACAAATCCTGTGTGCCAAACAGTCACAGCCTGTACAGCTAGACAACACACCTGCTACAGTTATGTTAGGTGCCTTTATTGTCCGGTACAGTGAGGTCCCGCTCACCAGGCTGGACAAGGTGAAGGTCACAGTGATATGCCCGTGGGGCACTATGGTCCACCACATAACACAAGCATACAGGTCAGTCAGAGGCATTGACACATATGACTCAGTCATTGTCCATGCCACTATGGCTGACCTGTGATGTACCTCCCTGGACTACATGATAGGGAACATAGAAGGGCTCTCTGAGCATGTGGCACAGGCTGGTATGACCCTGACCTTGGTTGGCATCATACCCTCACCATGAATGCTGAAGTATTACTGAATGCTGATGAATTACTGTAGCTACAACACCCTAGCTGAAAGGTTCCTAGCATGTAGTCACTGCATTGCTATGGAACAACTTGTTACCACTCCCACAACAGGTGAAAACATGCAGCACCTGTTCATCAACAACATGTAGACTATATGCCCCAGACCAGATGTGTATTCCTCGCTGCTAGGATGATACCATATACAACTCACACTGTATATACACATACCACATGCAGCACCTGCACAGAAGACCACAGTCATAATGTTATCCAGTGCAAATACCATGTATTCACATGTGGCAGGCATCAGACATGGGAACTATTGAAGGTCACAGGTACATATGTGTATTTGGCACACACATACATCATCTGTATCCATTGCCATTACTGGTTTAATCGATTTCATGCATTATTGTGAACAACAACCCACACACATGGGCATTCTGTGTGACAAAAACACACGTGGCATGTGTGGAATTCAAAGCCATAACTAACTGTGCTATGACAGTAGTGAGAGATGCAGTAGCAGAGCGTGCTATTTGCATTACTGGGAGATTTGCCCTCTTCTGCTGTACTTGTAGGGTGCTGACATCATCTTTGTGTAGAGATTGGAATATGCACCAGCTGGTGTGTTGTACTGGTTGCCAAAAGGGTCAGTTCTCTCACACATGTAATTGCACACACCCTACTTCCACCCCCCCCACACACACACACACTTGCCGCTCACCCACACACACACACACACACACACTGCGCATTTGCAGGATTCAAACCCCTACCTAACTATATTAGGACACCTGAGGGAGACGCATTAGCAGAGCGCACTATCCGAATTACTGGGCATCTGTTCTGCACCTGCAGTATTTATAGGGTGCTGACATCATTATTTCTACAGAGGTATGTACATCTAGTACTACCTGTCAGGTGAGGGATAGCATATATATGCATATGCAGCCACCTACTTCAGGGTCAGATATGCACATCAGCACTGACAGGTTATGTTCTATACCACAGGACCTGTAACACACAACACAACGAGTTCGGACCACCCCTCCCACATCCAGGACACACACTTTGCTTCCCTGGGAACAGTGCCAAGATATGAAGGTGTTCACATACACCATTCCAGTTGTTAACATCAGGTACAGGTATATTGTGTGTGAGAACTACTCAGGCCTCTACAACATTACCCTACAGCCACTACAATTTGTGAGTCCATGTGCTATGGCAGAACCACTCACCACAGCCACAAGGGGGAAATACATATTGCACCTGACCATCTGCAACATGGGTACTCACTGTTCCACACCAGAGGTAGACCACCATTGTTGATATCTGACCATACCCACCTTTCCCTGGACATCCATATCCCATCCCCACCCCCAGGCAAGGTTGTCACTGCAAACAAAGTGTATTTATCAAAAGTAGACTTTACACTTGTGAAGACTGGGGTGGAAGACTTCAAAGGACACATGCTTGGGGGAGTATACAGGCCGCTCTGCATAATCCTTGACAATTGCATTCTATGAGCATGTGGAAGATTTGCATTAATCATGCTATCCCAAATATACCCATGACTCCTCCACAACAGGACACCTGTCAGGTGTACACCAGCCCTATATGAGCTGTCCAACAGACAGAGTGAGCTAATACATTGCAGAGCAGTAGCCCACAGAGGGAGGACATCTCTGAACAGTACTGGCACGACACTTCAATCCCTCATAATCATCACGACAAAGTGTTGACAGTGAAATTGTCCAGACACTGCAGATAAGGTTCCCCTCAGTCTGTTATTGATGCCCACTTACTGTTAGACGTCCTCACCAACCCTCTTCCATCACACACCAACAATATGGATGTGGCCCCTGGGATCTCCACTGTGTCCCTGCTTGACGGAGGTACAGCACACTAGCCTCACACGGTGCCTTATGTGACCTACTTTACAGTGGCACAGTAGCCTACTGTACTGGGGAGGCAGACGCCAACCACACTCTGGCTAAGCTGTCATTCCCTAGGGCAAACAGCCTAGTGTTGACCTCTACACCCATATGTTTAATTGTCAGATGCACAATATTTGTTGCTGATAGACTGTTTGCAGATCTTTATTGCCATAGCATTCCCTGTTTCTCTGAACAGCTTGTGTATCTGTGGAAGATGTTTGAATATGAGAGGGATCCACTATATCACTTATGTCTCTGTAGTCATTTAACTGTGTGCACTGGGCAGATTGCTGTAATGTGGTTGGTTCCTGGAATAACATGTACAAATACCAGATATGTGTGGCCAACTGCTAAACTGAGATTTGGCCTAAGTGTGTGAGCATGCCCAGTTCAGGCTTTCCATGGCATGTTGTCTGACATATGTCTCATTTATCAAAGTGTGTGAGCATGCCCAGTGTGAGCTTTCCATATGTTGAACTCTGCAGCCCACCACATTTGTGGATGAGTGTGAACTTCAACAATATCTCACGTTTATGGTTGTGTGTTGTGTGTCATGTTGTGTACTTACTGTCCAACTGCTTTGTGTCTGAACACAACAGGGATTATACTGTGCCTGCAGGGTTTGCATGGGATACTTTGCATACAGTTGTCAACATCCTTTCATACTGACCTAACACTGTAGTACCGTATAGTGTACTAGTTCAGTACTTTCACTGTGGTGGACAGTATCCTGAGCTTTAGTCCTATCACTACTTTACATTTTCATAGTGAGCACAACAGACTGGTTAGGGGCCAGTTGTGCACATCTGACGATGTTGCATTATGTTCAGATATGAACTACTTAAACCAGGCTTGTCCAACATTGGTAGTGTATTCCACAACATAGGTGTACATTGGCAAACACTAGCGATGTGCCCTAGGCCATTTCTAATGCTAGTTGGAGAGTGTGTTTGTCCTTCGACACACATTGTAACTGGAGTTTGCCATGACATATGTCATGGTTACTATACTGTGCCTCCGTCTACCCGTGACATAACAGTGATACCCAGGGTAAACCTACCATCTCCCATCCACTCATCAAGATTCCTCTTGAGGAGAGTCGATGAGTGACTCTCTGGCTAACCTGTACTGGGAGTTTACTCAAGAGTGGGGGTGGCTTCTGTGTTATGGATCATTCAGTACAGCTTGTCCTATGTATGTCAGTGCTGGGGTTCAGGTCTCTCATGTGCATAGCTCACTGCCATTCAGATTGTACAAGGTGCAGCATGTTCATTGATTCCAGCTTGGACATGGCTTTATACATCAGGCACAGCTTGCCTCTGGGTGGGCAGTATGGCAGTATGTGGAGCTGCAGTTTGTTTAATAAGGCAACACATGGCATCTGTTCAAGCTCTTTGATACTCCTGGTGAGGTACTTTTGGGGACTTTCCAGTTGATGGAGGTGTCTGCTGAGGTACATCCCACAGGGGCTATTGTAGTCAACTGTAACGCTGATGAAGGATGACTGCAGAGCCACAATGACCTCCCCTGATCTAGATCTGGCAACCTTCATGATTAGGTGGGTATATGGTATGTTTCTGTAACCACTACAGCCACATGCTTGTCCAATGCTGGATATCTATCAACTTGTGTCCCCAGGTCTCTTATTACATGTTAAGTACTTAATGGGTTAACACCTATGTGGTAATTGGTGGGCACTTACTGTATATCCACAGGGGTTGACTATACACTTTTCTGCAATTAGCTTGCTAGCATGGCTATGGCACCAGTTGTCTGTTTCTATGTGGCCCTTTTGTGGGATGCTTGTGTCAGCTGGAGGGTCAGATATGGTGGCCAGTTTGTTGTCCTCTGCAAACTTGTTCAGACACAGTTCTTCCATGTTGGCCTGTACCTATGGGACATATATACCAAACAAGGGAGGTCCCAGGACCAAGCCTTGTGGGATGCCAGTTATATCTGGTTTGTAGTCTGACATGGCTGCAGCATTTCTGACCATGTCAGTTCTGTCCTTGGTCTGGTTTGCAACCCTTCTACTGACATAGGGGTTTATATTTAAGCTGGTGAGCTTATCTATAATAAACATGTGGGGTATTGTTTGGAAGCCTTTGCAAGGTCCAGCTACACTGTGTGGACCACATTCTCCTCATCAATGACCTTAATGATTGTTTCAAATGAGTCAAACATGTTTAAGGGGCAGGATCTGCACTTAAGAAAGCCACACTGGGTAGGGTCCAGTGTCAGTAGGTCCCCAATATCTTTATATCTGCGGTACATGCTGATCCTTTCCATAGCTTTGCAGACCAAGCTTGTCAGGATTTTGGGGTGGTAGTTTGCAGTATCCATTCAGGCAACACCTTTGTTGAGAAGGACCACTGTGTTGTACACTGCTCTTTGGGTACATATCCTGTGGTAAGGCTGATATTGAGCAGTAGTGTTATTTGGCATTCCATTCTTCTTGGAGTCCATGTTGGACTCAGCCCGGGACACCATCTCATACCATTGATGCTGTGTGTTTTGCTTTGTAGATGCTGGCTGTTACCTCAGCATCTGCAATGTCAGGGGGCCAGCACTCTGCTGGGATAGATATTTTGCATTTGGGGGGGGGGTTTGCATTGCACCTGTCAGGTTGGATGTTGGCAATATGTGTGTGTGTTTGATATGTTGTTTGTAATATTTGAGTGATTCAGAGCATATCTGTGAATTCCCAACAAGGTTCCTACCATCAGTTAAGAAAGCCTTGTGATTATCCTTAGTGTCCTGTACAATTTGTATCTTCATAGGTTCATAGGTTCATACTAGGCTATCTGCCCTAGGGCATTTATAAGCCTAGCCAGAGTGTGTGTGGCTTTTGCCACCCCTTGCTATGTGAATATTATGGCCATTTATGATTTACTTTACTGTGCCTCTGTCTGGACATGACACAGTGAAGACCCCCAGTCTACATCTACGATCATCCATCCACTTGGCAAGATTCCTGTTGCAGAGAGTCAGTGAGGGGCTCTGCCTAACATGGAGTGGGATTCTGTTCCAGGGTGTAGGGAGCCTCTGGGTTATGTATCTGTCCCTCCAGCACATCCTATTTCATTATGTGTTGAGGTTGACATCTCTCACTCTCACAGCTCCAATGGATTTGGGTTTTCTGGGGTGGAGCATGTCCATTACTCCTGTGTTGGATATGGCCTTGTACAACAGGCATACAACGCCTCTGTGTAGGCAGTATGTGACTGCATTCAGCTGGGGTGTCTACAGCCAGGCAGCATATGACATATATTTGAGACCCTTTATCCTCTTGGTGAGGTACCTTTGAGGTCTTTCTAACTGCTGCAGGTGTCAGGTAAGGTACATCCCAAATGAGGCATTGTACTAGATTATGGGTCTGATAAGAGAACAGTATAGGGGCACAATGACCTCTGTTGATGAAGATGTGAATCCTTTCATGATACGGTGTCCAATATAGCCAGTCTTCCTAGCCACGTTGGCAATGTGAGTGTCACATAACAAGTTACTGTCCACTTGTGTCCCTAGGTCCCTGATTACTCCTTCCATACATAATGGATTACCACCTATGTGGTAATTTGTGAGTACCTTGTTTGGTATTTGGTGAGACATTCATACTGTCCAGTGTCTTCATGATGGCTGGGTGGGGTTCCTGTGTGTGAGAGTGTGGTCTGTAGCATGCTACAGACTGTACAGCAGTTTTGCCTATGGTTAGTTGCACATGGGTGGTCTCTGATGCTTCGTGCATTGTCAGTTACCTGGACGTGTGGGTGTCTGTGCTGAATATGGATACTCCCCCTCCTTTTATGTTTTGGTCCAGGTTTTGGGGCCATAACGCATGATATGAGGTATAACCTGGTAGTGCTGGTGTGCTGTCAGGAGCCTTGCTGCAGGTTTCTGTCACTGCATGGACATCAATGTTCTCCATACTGGGGAGGGCCTCGGGAGCATGCATATTGAGGTTTAGACATCTCGCATTGGTCAGCATTACCCTTATGTTTCTTTCCACTTATGTTTTCTAGGGTGGTGGGTTAGTCTTTTCAGCCTTGCCTATGAAAGGCTCTATGGAGGTGGCAAGAGCCTTATCCAATATCCAGACGCCCAGGGGTAACAGGTGCAAGCCATCCCTGGAACAGCAGCGTGGCTTGTCAAGCATGACATCCCAAGCAGACAGACATTGGATCCCCTTGGAATGACACCATAATTGTGCCACTTGTTAAAGCTGATCATTCTGTGTTTGTACTGTGGCATCATTCTTGATGAGGGTAGGATGCTGCACACAGTCAGTGTCATCCCGGCCTGGACTACATAATCAGATAGCTCATCTATGTCTCTTTTCATGTAGTCCGGGGAGGTACATCTCAGGTCATTCACGCCAGCATGGACAATGACTGCATCATATTTCTACTTGCTTTGGGGTGACTTGCGTACTTCTGTTATGTGGCGTATTGTAGCAGCCTACAGGCAGCTTACTGTACCCTTTCCCTTGTTCACTCTGGTGAGCGGGACAGCAGTGTGTCTGACTATGGAGTCAGTTATTACAACTGTATCAGGCATGTTGTTTCTCCTTCTGACCTGTGACTGTTTGGCACACCAGCTTTGTGTACTATGTGTTGCATGTGCTATGTTTGGAGGTAGTGGTTGCTTGGGTGTCTGCTTTGGAGGCCTCTGTTGATGTGGTGTGTTTGTAATTAGGGCCTCCGGGAATGTTTTTCTGTGTTTATGTCTTTGGTTTGCAGTTGTGATAGGTCTATGTGAGACTGGGTTTGTGGTGTGTGTGGTTACCTTCTCCTCCTGACTACTTTTGACAGTACTGAGTTGAGAGAGCTCAGCCTCCGGTTTGGATAAATGGTTGCATCTCTCACATATATTTGTATTTCTTGTGGGGAGGTGAGGGTTGTCTGTGTACTTGGGGCAGGTGTAACATTGCCTCAAGATTCACAGATTCAACTTGTTGTAGCTGGCCTTAGTGGATTGTATGTGTGGACATATTTTATTGCCATACTACTGATCAGTGATTACTTCCCTTTTTATGTTTGCTCTATCATGCAGTAGCTTCCTCATTCTCTTGCATGGTTTGGTAATGGCTGGAGTCCACCATGCCAGATGCCTGCGTGTATGGCATTGTGTCTTGGTTTTATTTGAGATTGCATAATCCAAGCATTCCTGGCAGTGTTCATGGAATGCCTGTATAACAGGTTCTGAGGTGTGGCCCATATTTTGCACCTGCACAGGGCCTTTAATGGATTCCACATCAGTTTGGAGGAGTGCAACTTTTGCTTTACACATGTTTTTCACTGTGGTTTTCTGGCCAGGGACTGTGGTCAGGATGTGTATATCCGGTGTGATTACTCTATGGTCTGGTCTTACCAGTGAGGGATACACTTCTCATCTTGCCATCCAGTACCCATGTTGCTGATTATCACATCCAGTATGCTTACCCCTCTTGTGGGAGTGGTACGTTGTTCCTGGGCATTTTGGTTTATGGATTCTAGGAACTTTTGTCCTACAGTGTTGGAGCTAGTATAATGCTCCCAGTCTATGTTTGGGTATTTTCAGTCACCCAATATAATGTGGTTTGGAGGGCTTGATATATTGATGTATTCCAACATAGGCCAAGTGCAGTTCCTGGTATTAGGACGGTAGTCTGTAGCAGGCTATAAACTGGGAGGCAGTTTTAGCCACTGTTACTTGACCATGGCTAGTCCATGCTGCTTCTTGTTGTGATACCAACATGGGATGTGGTTATCCTTGACAATTATTGCTAGTCACCCTCCTTTTGTAGCTTGTTCCATGTTTTGAGGCTGTACAGCACAGTATGAAGTGTAACCTGGTAGTGTTAGGGTGCTGTTGTGAGCCTTGACCCAGTTTTCTGTTACAGGACAGATATCAACATTCTCCATACTGGGGGAGTTTAGACTGCATGCATCTTGCTGTTTAGACTTCTGGCATTGGGTAGCATTACATCTAGGTTCTTATCCCTTGTGATACCTATGGAGGTGGGTTTGTGTTTTGAGCCTTACCTATTCAAGGCACGCTGTGGGTAACAACAGCCTTTGCCAATATCCATAAGGCCTGGACTGATAGGTGCACACCACCCCTAGCAGGTGGAGCATCATGTCATGCTTAGCATGTCATCCCAGGCTGGCACACATTGGATCCCCTTTGACTAGCTGCAATACTTCAGCCAATTATTGCAATTGATCATCTCATCGTCATATTGTGGCATCATGCTTGGTGAGGGTAGGATGTTAGTCAGGGTCATCAAGTTTGCATATACTTCATGGTGTTACATTGCTTAACACATGGCATTCATGCCTCAGGTGGTGCTGCAGGGCTGCCTCTGTCGGATGCACATACTACACTCCCTGTACATGTTTGAGAGCAGGTTATGTCATTTTAGGCATCCCTGTTATTATATGAGTGAGTCAGAGAGGGGTATCATTCCCAGGGTTCCTACTGAGCCAGTGTATGTGCTATGAGTTGCCTCTTTGCCAAGGCCAGGGCATACTGGGCATGCCTCCTTCTGCCTACTGGGGCAGGCTCAGGTTGTTCCTCCTCCGAGTCACGCTCTGCCTGTGATGGCCTTGGCAATGGTGGGGTGCTGTTTGGCCTGGCCCTATGCTGGTCCTGCTGCAGCTGTTTTCGCAAGATCATATTATGTAGCATAGCACATACCATGACAATTTGGGTACATGTAGTTGGTGTGTACTGCAAGGCTCCACCAGATGTGTCCAGACACCAGAACCATGACTTGAGCAGCCCAAACACATGCTCTATTACATTACGTGTTTGTGCGTGTGCCTCATTATGGCGTTCCTGTTCAGGTGTGTGTGCGTTTCTGATGGGTGTCATCAGCCACGGCTCCAGTGCATAACCTGCATCGCCCTCTAGGTGTCCATGTGGGATGTCCCCATTGGCAAATGTCTGGTACAGCTGCATCAAATGCCAGATATGGGAATCATGGTAGCTCCCAGGGCAGCCAGCACACACATTCATTATTATGCCCTGGGCATCACACACGACCTGGCAGTTGATGGAGGGGAAGCCCTTGCGGTTAATGTAGGCCCTACCCTGCTCACCAGCTGGTGCTTTGATGCGTATGTGCGTGCAGTCTATTGCACCCACTACCTCAGGGTATTCCGCTATTTGCTGGAAGAGACGCATATTGCTGGCCAATACTTCACGGGCATTGGTGAAATATACATGATCATCGACATGTGCTGACATGGCATCCAGGAACTGGTGCAGTACCCTGAAGGCTGATGCCTGTGATATCCCCATCATATCACCAGTTGGTCTCTGGAAGGTACCTGTTGCTAGTATTCTTAGGCCAACACATACCTTGGTTTCCACTGGGATGGGTTCCCCTCTGTTGGTTCTGTGTGTGAGGCGTGGCCTGTACAGCTCAACAATTTGCTGCAGGAGGTCTCTGTCCACTCTATAGCCCTCCACTATCTCCAGCTCATGTAACCCATGGTAGGTGACCCTGGGCCTGTACACTCTTCTCCGTCTCCTCACTGTGGGTTGTCCAGCAGCATTCGCATTGTCACCACCCTCAGCATGTTGCATATGTCGCCTTATAACAGCAATGGCAGCCCCTAACATTTCTTTGTCTCAGTAAAGCTTTTTCAGTTTTCACTTCTCTTAGCTTACTGCAGTGTTGCAGTGTCTCTGAGACAAACATAGTGGAATGTTGTTTGCAGAGTTTTAAGTGCTGGGCTGGGCTGGGCTAGTGTACTGCCTGTGTAATTGCCTGATTCTGATCGTTTTCACCTGCTAGCTCTGCTAGTACTCGCTGGTTAACTTCCTACTATTTGTTGTGCTTCCTTTTCCCTTTTTGTTTCCTCAGGGGGGCAGCGCCATGCACACAAGCGCAAACACGCTCACACCAGCTCACACGTGCGCACACATGCTTACATGGACTAAAACTTGCTTATTCTTGCTAAAACGCGTGCACACAGGCTCAAACGCGCTTACACAACTTTAAACAACCTCAGACATGCTTACTCCAGCTTAAACGTGTGCACACAGGTGCACACGTGCGCACACAGTCTTACTCGGATATACAGGCACGCACCCGCACGCAAACACGTTGCAAGCAGTTCTACAAGAAACTTTAGTTTAATCCATGGCATACACCTTCAATTTCTTGCCTTTAGCTAGGGTACCTGTTGACACACCTCTTCCAGTGATAAGTAACTGACAGCAAACACATGCCACTCTGCTCCAATGAGCTTCACTTCTTTCATACATACCCCCCTCGTGATGTCACCTATCTTCTACACTGATACTCCCCTTATCCTACTCCTACACTCCACTGACTGTGCTCATTTGCTATGTAAACTTGGGATTCACTATCCTTACCCTCATTTGCATAGGATTGCCCACTAATGCTTGGTTACATCTCTTAGACTGAGCTTCCCCCCTTAGCAACCTCTACTCGGTAGAACATGTTGTCTTTGGCCTGCCATTCCCTTGCATTGTAAATTAAGAATTACAATAAAATCCACATTTGTGGATTTTAATTGTTGGTTTTCTGGTTTTTAGAGCACAGCGCGTTTGCGCGGCGCTGCGCTATGCTTAAACATTGGCGATCGGGATAAAAAAAAAAATTTTTATTTTTATTTTGCATCGGTGAACATTGCCAATGGCCATATTTTTGGCCATTGGCATGCTTCCTCAACTGGATGCAACCTTTTTTTGGAGCTGTCATGGCTCCGTTTTGCTATTTGCAGAACCATACTCAGTTGTCAACGGAGTACATTTCTGCAAATAACACTACTCTTACTCGGACAGGTTCAGGTTTCCTGGATTACAAATTTACCTCATTTGCATAGCTTTCACCTGCAATTGAGGTAACTTGCATATCCTAGCCCTGTCTGTGTAAGAGTCATTTTAGGAGCTCTGTTGCACGCCCCTACCGGCTATTCCTGGATCGCTCGGCGGACATGTTGGCTGCATGGAGTCTTCCTCTACTCTTAGTCTCCGTGCAAGCCTTCGTGAATCTGGCCCATAGTCTTTGCTGGCAGTGTGTTGGAAAATAAAGCAAATAAAAAAAAAAGAGATTTCAAAATAAATGGTACAATATTTCAATTATGAAAATAGAACTAGCTTCACAGTATTCAGTTTTGCAATCAGCTACAAAGTTAAAATGGTGTCCACTTCAGGCTTAAGTTTTAAAGATCTCAAGGAGAGTTCAAGAAGTAATAAAAACTAAATCCAAAGTCCAGAGACAAAAGTGCTTAATTCAGAGTTTCATAATAAAGGAGTGTGAACCTGGAGGTGCCTGGATCATTTTTTCTACATTTTACTGGCATTTTTTAGAGTTCAAGAAGTGCCGAACTAATCCGTTACTCAAAGTGCCTAATAAGTAAAGTAATGTCAGGGAATGAAAATAAATACTTTCCCAATTTCAATCCCAATCGATAACCAATTCTAGCTGTCACACTGCATACTGTTAAATCACAAAAAATGAAAGATTGATATATATATATATATATATATATATATATATATATATATATATATATATATATTATTATATATTTATTTATGTATTTATTTATTTATTTATCATTTGTTGACCGGATATATATATATATATATATATAGCCTGTTTTCAGTGGGCCGCCGAGAAATGCTCCAGAGGAGTCTTTGGAAAAATGAGAGGAAAACGGGAGTACCAGGAGGGAAACCCACGCAAACAACAATACAAACAAAAAGACAGCACCCACCCAGCACCCCCGAAGATCGAAACCAGAGAACCTCTTGCTGTGAGGTGACAATGTTAACCACTGCACCACTGTGCTAAAATATATGGGTCCCCTCCAGTAAAAGTTCAACCTCACATGGCCAAGACCATATGCTCAAACTTTTAAAAGTTTGAATGGAGTGAATGGAGATCGCTGTACAGTGTGGAAGGGGAAGATTTTCCTTTTACCCAATGTAGTGCAATCTCAGAGTTGGTATATTTAAGTAGTGGGGGGTGTGGAGGATGCAGAGTGGCTTGCTCCCCTGCTACAAACGTTCAATTTAGTTTTGTTTTTTTGGGGTTTTTTTTGTTGTACTTCTGTGTTCGAACTTTTAAATGTTAGATGTTATGGTCTCGGCCATATGAGGTTCGAACATTTAAAAGTGCAATCTACTGAAGTAGATCTATATATATATATATATATATATATATATATATATATATATATATATATATATATATATATATATGTAGGACTATTGAACGAAAGTTCAATAGTCCTAATCCACAATCACTGAACACACTTTAATGAAAGCCCTTTCACTGAAAAAGCGCTTTTGTTTAAGTGTGTTTAAAAGAATAAATAAAACATTACTTTTACATTTTTTGCAGGGGGGCAAGCCCCCCTGCACCCCTCACACACCACCTACTTAAATATTCTCACTCCGAGGTTGCACTATAGTGGGGAAAAGGGAATTCTTCCTTATCTTCACTGTAGTGCGATCTCCGCAACAGGCATACTTATGTGAAAGGGCCTTTCGGTGAAAAGCACTTTCGCGTAAGTATGCCCGGCTGTTTCGGTTATGTTGCAATTCAGTGATCCGTACGGATCCCATACATATATATATATATATATATATATATATATATATATATATATATATATATATATAAAATCTCTCTCTCTTCATATATATATAAAATCTCTCTCTCTCTCTCTGTATATATCTATATATATATATATATATATATATATATATATATATATATATATATGTATATATATATAAATATGCATACACACCTAGATACATATATATATATATATATATATATATATATATATATATATATATATATATATATATATATATATATATATAGTTAATATAAATGTATACATAACATAGCCTGATAAAGTCAGACTGTCATAGTTTAAACAGCTTTCTCTCATAAGCCCTGATCATGACACATCACAGTACTTATTTTTTGATGTTTTCTCCATACTATTTTTATTTTAAATCTCTGGTTCCTCTTGGTTTTGCATTTGTATGATTGAAAATGTGCTATATTTTTGTCATTGGGACAAATATGGAAGGATTGTGTGCATCCTACCATCTGTCAGGACAGACTCTGATGAACTTTAGGCAGACTGAGAAAGTTGAGTTTGCTCCTAAACTAAATTAGTGTTATATGTTTTAGCTGACACCTCTGCTATTAAAGCAAGAAGAATTCCTTTTAAGCCTTGCTCTTCCAAAACTGCATTCTTGGAAGCGACCATATACTTGCAGGCTGCTTTTCTGCAGGTGTGTAATGCCACGTTAAACTTGGAAAGTCAAAACATTATGTTCCCTAAAGAAAAGGCTTACAACATTAGAAGGCCACAAACATTGGAAAAGTGTTGACCTGATTGGTCTTAAAGAGGGCATGAACAAAGTAATATAATTGCATTTCTGAATAATTATCTAATAAATGCTTTGAACTTACCACCTGCATCTCCCATTGCTATAGACAGGGAGGGGACAGAGCACTCTGTGCTGTCTCTAAAGCAGAAAATCCACCAAGGCAGATTGTTTTCCATCCACTAATTGAGACTGATAAAAGATGCGTTCTCTCTGGAGTCAAATAAGGTAAACCTGTCTTAATATGTGGTCAAACAATTTGTCTCTATCAAGATTTATCCCCAGAAACTCTAAGAGTGAGATATGCACATGCTACTGCTTGGCAGCTCTGCTACAAAAATGTGATTCCTTCTTCACTACATTTTGGCAATACTTTGTACATAAGAGAGTAAACAAAATAGATTGATTAAAGATCCAGAATCTGACTTGTCTTTCTGCAAATCCAGGTACTGAACTCTGAAGTTTTAAACAGCAGAAGACATAGCTTCATTAATATTGAAGGAGGACAATCCACCTTTCTTCTGCATAAATGGGTTAAACTGTTCTAGCTATTTACTCTTATTCTCAGCTAATGAGTCCTACAACTAGTGGCCATATTCCTACTAAGGGTTTCTGACAGTCTAGATCACAAGTGAAAATGATCAGCAAAACAATTGTTTTGTGAATCTATGGAATTACCCTCTGAATCACCTCGTGAACAGCAAGCAGTCATTACCTTGACACCAATTCCTTCTTCACAGCAGGATAGCAAGTCTGAGACATCTCCAAAGGATAAACTTGCCACCTTTACTTTGGGCTTTAAGTCAGGCATAGATACATTTATTGGACTAAAAACAATACCCAAGTCTGGTGAAAGGTATAATAAAATTAAATCTATCATTCAAATCTTGTGAAGAGCTTGGGATGTATATTTGGAGACTTTGTTTTCATACATCTCACAGGTAATGGCTCTGTTGATATGCCACAGAATCATGCTTGGACTAATCACTTGTATGTATTGTATAGAATACTCTGCAGTCTATAGTCTGTTCATGGAGTAAAACACCAGAAGACTGGACTGCATGACGGCATTAACTTTCAGTGTTTTTTTTTCTTTCTTTATTACTAGTATGCGTGTAAAAGATTATTCTTTCATTTTCTGTTTTAGTGTATTTGTATACATCATTTTTATCAGTTATCCTCCCAAGTGTAAAACAACTCAATAAAACTTGGATGAAGAAAAAGGACTGAGATATTTTCTTTGTTCAGAAATGTAAAATAGCTGAAACACACACACACACACACACACACACACACACACACACACACACACACACACACACACACACACACACACACATACTTATAGTTTAGATTCAACTTCCAAAAGTGGAATGCTATTAGGCATTAAATCTGGCTGGAGTAAAAGCTACAGAAGCATGTGATAGATAAACATGGGAGATGGGTGATGGATATATTTTCTGCACCTGCATGAGTCTGAGTTTTAGGCATAGTGTGTGGATCTAATAGAGAGATCCTTCTTTTTTTACTGAACTATTCAGTGCAAAAAATCATGGGACATGACTCATGTAGGATAATTCTTGCAAAAGACTTTAATATTATTCCTAATTTAATTAGAAACATAAGTAAACCACAGAGTGAACTATATATTAAAACTCTAAAAGAGTTTTAAATCAGGCCTGCACCAATTTAGGATTACTAGATATTTGGGGAATAATGAACCCTAATGACATAGCATTTAAATATAATTCCACTTTGGGAATATCAGGGAGTAAGACTGATTATTTTTTAAAATATTTTCGAATTTCATTGGCTCAACCACATAATCTGATATTTTGCCAAACCTAATGTGTACCAAAAATAGTCTTTCTGAGTTTACTTCCTCAAAAGGGAATAGATTGAGAATAGATCCCCTAATCTTTAGGTATAGATACCTGTCTGACAAAATTGTGTATTAGACTTCTATGTACTTATCCCAAAACCCACCCTTTAATATGCCAATGAATGTCTGGTGGGAATTTGTTCAGCTGGAACTCAGGAGTATTTGTACTTGGGCAAAGACATCCATGCTAAGCTCAGTCAACAGTAAAATTGCAAAGCTTTAGGAGAAGGTAAATAATTTCTAAAGAATGTGTAAAACCTCCAAATTTCAGAATCAGTCTTTACTACTTGACTATAAGCACCGCCATCACTAACTAAGCATAGCCTTCAAAACGTGAAACTTTTTCAAAAAAAAGATGGCAATAAAAGTTTGGGCAATGGGGCTACTCTCCCTTCTTTACTCACTTCCTTATTTCTATCATTTTTTTCCTCTGGCTTTCTCTTTAAGTACCCCCCCCCCTTTTCTCACAATTACTATTGCAATTCCTGTTTGTATTATACTAAATTACCTTTAATTTCTCTATAAACTGGTTAAAATTTCTCTAACTATTAAATCATTGTCATATAACTTATATCTGTTCTTAACAACTGTTTTCATATTACGTCTAATTTGGTATAGTTGTTGGAACATTGTTTTTTGTATTACATTTCAAGACTAAAATTATTGTTGTTAAAATGTTTTCGAATAATTTAGAGCTTTTCACTCCGAGGCCTCAGCTGAACATGGGCTCCTACCCAGTCGCACTTTCCCAGTAATCAAATGTTAATAATTAATGAATAAATAATTGTATGAAAAGCACAGACCAACCACAAACTGATATAAAAAGCCAGATAGAAGCCAGTAAGATCCACAACCGATTTATTGATTGAGCGCTTTTATCTCACAATAGAAACTTCATCAGAATACCATTGTAACAGAAACCTCACCTTTTACACATTGTCTTAATCACATAAAATGACATCACTTCCTATATACAAAAAGTGAATTCATACATAAATACAAATAACTACTTAAAATTACTAGATGATATCATCCTGTATAAAACACTTACATATAAAATTCTGCTTCAAGTTTTAAAATAGAACTAATAGAAATTGCACTAAGTCCTGGTGCCTCAGAGGCATTAGTTCTCATTTGCCATCTGAGCTCCTTCAGTTCTAGATATTCATTCAGGGCTCGCCCCTCTCACCCAAAGTGACTTGTTCAATGACAGTGAACCTGAAACTGTGTCCTGGATGCAAGCCAATATGTGTAGTTAGGGGATTTTTTGCTTCATTCATACAAATATCATAATAATGTTGGTAGAGTCTAGTTCTCAGTACATTGCTGGTTTTTCCTATGTAAAAACATGAACACAGGGAGCACTTAGTTAGATATATAACTCCCTAACTGCTGCAAGTGAACTTGTTTCGTATTATATATCCACCATAATTGGGTATATATACCTCTTTGCCTTCCAGGATATATTTGCATTGCATGCAAAATCGACATTTTACCATGCCCCCCATCCTTGCATTCATCTTTCTATAGGTTTCCATCATATATTTTATGCTGGTGTCTTTTTATAGACAATTTTGGGGAATGTTCCTACCAAGTCAAGGTGTTCTGGGTTCGCACTGAATATGTGCCAAGTGTGTGTTAAAATCCTTTTAATATTGTAGAAATGGTTGTTAAACCTAAATATACCTGATTTGTTGAAGTGTTTCCCTTCATTGTGTACAACTGATTCTTCACTACTCTGTGCTTTCCCTAACAGAGGAATAAAATGTCCATTCTCTCTCTTTGTTGTAACTTTCTGCAATATTCCATCCAGAAATGTTTCTGGGTATCCTCTCTTTGTCAGCATGTTTTTTAATATATTCAACTGATGTATAAATTCATCGTGTACGGATACCATTCTTGCTATTCTAACCCCTTGCCCTTTTACAGTGGATGGCAACTATCAAAGTGCAGGAGGGTGCTGGAATATGTGGGTTTTCTGAAAATATTGGATGTACATTGTTTGATGTTCCTGTTTTTTTTTGTAGTGGGATGTCCAGGTAGTGGGTGGTGTCCCATGTAATAGTACTCATGAATTCCAGAAATTCGGTGCTCTTCTCTATAAATTCCAGGAAATTATGCAATTACCCCTCACCTCCTTTCCAGAAAACAATGATGTTGTCCAAGATACAACAATAAAATGTCCAGTAATCAGTAAATACACTTAAACACAATTTCTTTCTCCAAAAATGCCAAGACAATATTGGTGAATATGGGGGCACACACTGCCCCCATTGCTACCCACCTGCACTGTCGAAAAAGTTGGTCTTCAAAAATAATAAAGTTCATATCTAAGACCAACTCCATCGAAGTCGAGAATATGTCCATGGCTAATATTAGAATGTTGGCACAGGAAGCTATAAAACCACTCAATGCCCATGTCATGTGGAATAGCTGAAAATAAATCTCTTATATCAATGGTGGTGAAGATTAAATCATCAGAGTATTTGTCGTTGGTTATTTTACCTAAGCAGTCCCAGGAATCCTTTAAAATCCATGGGCGGTCTTTGAGTACATTTTTTAGCTGACTATCAATAAACCTAGCTATAGGATATGTTTTTGAAGCTCTTGTGTCCACTATAGGTCTAAGAGGGGGGTCCCGGAGGTCCTTCTGGATCTTTGGGACTCCAAAAATTGTGGGTATTTTTGGATGCTTTACCACCATATATGAATGCTCCTCAGGTGTAATCTCGTGGTACAATACTAACACTTCCAAAGTTAAGTCAACTTTCCTATAGGAGATGTTTTTCTCATTAACACTTATTTCATCATAGGTATCAATATATAGTATGGTTAGCATCTTATTTACATAGCTATTTTGGTTCATGATGACCAGGCCCCCTCCCTTATTGGGCTTCATTGCCCTGATGTCAGTGTTTCCACAAATGACTTTTAAAATATCCATTTCTTCCTTTGTGATGTTATATATCTCCTCTCTACCATTTCTCTTAACATTCATCATGTTCCTAATATCATTCTCACACATTGTTCAAATATTTGAACAGTGGGGTGTAATGGGGGGTTAAATACACTTGTTTTCTTGCATAGATTCCTTCCTTCTGTTGTCACTGTTGTGCCATTAAAATAAAAATCCAAGTTAAGCTTCCTAGTGTAAAGCTTTAAATCAATAAGAGCTTCATCTAAAGTAGCATTTTTGTTAGGCACAAAGGACAGGCGTTTTTCAAACACATCTTCTGGTTGCTCACTTATATCTACATTACTGCAATTGTATATTTTAAAGTCACAGTTTCTGCTACAAATAATCTTATAGGGTATCACTTCATGAAAAACATGCTGACAAAGAGAGGATACCCAGAAACATTTGTGGATGGAATATTGTAGGAAGTTACAACAAAGAGAGAGAATGGACATTTTATTCCTCTGTTAGGGAAAGCACAGAGTAGTGAAGAATCAGTTGTACACAATGAAGGGAAACACTTCAACAAATCAGGTATATTTAGGTTTAACAACCATTTCTACAATATTAAAAGGATTTTAACACACACTTGGCACATATTCAGTGTGAACCCGGAACACCTTGACTTGGTAGGAACATTCCCCAAAATTATCTATAAAAAAGACACCAGCATAAAATATATGATGGAAACCTATAGAAAGATGAATGCAAGGACGGGCGGCATGGTAAAATGTGGATTCTGCATGCAATGCAAATGTATCCTGGAGGTATATATACCCAATTATGGTATATATATATATATATATATATAATACGAAACAAGTTCACTTGCAGCAGTAAGAGAGTTATATATCTAGCTAAGTGCTCCCTGTGTCCACATTTTTACATAGAAAAAACCAACAATGCATTGATAACTAGACTCTACCAACATTATTATGACATTGGTAGGAATGAAACAAAAAATGCCCTAGCTGCACATATTGGCTTGCATCCAGGACACAGTTTTAGGTTCACTGTCATTGAACAAGTCACTTTGGGTGAGAGGGGGACCCCTGAATTAATATCTAGAACTGAAGGAGCTCAGATGACAAATGAGAACTAATGCCTCTGAGGCTCCAGGACTTAACAGTGCAATTTCTATTAGTTCTATTTTAAAACTTAAAGCAGAATTTTATATGTAAGTGTTTTATACATGATGATGTCATGTAGTAATTTTAAGTAGTTATTTGTATTTATATATGAATTCACTTTTTGTATATAGGAAGTGATGTCATTTTATGTGATTAAGAATATATAAAAGGTGAGTTTTTTGTTACAATGGTATTCTGATGAAATTTCAATAGTGAGATGAAAGCACTCATTCAATAAATCGGTTATGGATCTTATTGGCTTCTATCTGTCTTTTTAAATAAATAATTGGAAAACTTCCTCCCATCTTTCTGTGGAAAAGTTATACTCTGGTTAAGCTCTAAGGGAATGGATTTGAGTATGTGTGTGTATAAAATGCCCCAGTTAACACATTGTGGTGGGTAGAGATACTCTGGCTTGGACCCTGTACCTTGGAATAGGTGGCAAAGACCTGAATTGCCTACCCACCACTATTTGTAAAAAAAACTGCAGATTTTTCCCTCATAGTTGTCTGTTCCTCATAAAATCTGTGGTTTCTGTATCTTCATTTTTCCTTGCAAAGGTCTGTAGTGCAGTGGTGCACTGGTAGCATTGTTGTCTAACAGCTACAGATTCTCTGGTTTGATTCTTGGCTGGGGTTCCTTCTGTGGGGAGTCTGCATGTCCTCTCTTCTCTTACAAAGATGTGTCTGGAGTGTTTCACTCTGCTGAAAATTGGCTTTGTTTTGTTCCAAGTCAGACTAGTTTCCTGGTTAACAAATGTTTAAAAATAAACAGGCATTTGAATTTCAGACTTCATATTCTTTAGAAAGTACATGGTAACACAAAACCTTTTATTCTAGCAATTGTCTAAGTTTATAACATGTATATTTGAAATTTGCCCATATTTTTGGGACTGTATTCCCCCATAATTGGCCTTGTCCAAGTATTTTGTGCTAAGGTTGAGAGCTATGGTGAGAACTGAATTCACTGAATGTTTGGGGGCTGTATTCCCCCCATTACTGGCTTTGTCCACATGTTATTTGCTAAGAGGTTGAGAGCTATGGTGAGAACTGAATTCACTGAATATGTTTGGCAGCTGTATTCCCACATTATTGGCTTTTTTCAGGTGTTTTTTGCTAAGAGGTTGACAGTTATGGTGAGAACTGAATTCACTAAATGGTCGCTATTTAATTTTGTCTTCCTCTGTTTCACAAAACAGCTGATTTGGCATAATGGTATGTTTCTCTGGCTGTTTTGCACAGGGTCCCCTGGATTCAAGATGTGGCAGTGAAATGTATGGTGGTAACACAGCATTTTATTCCAGCAACTTTCCAACATTATACAAGCAATGTTTAAAATGTGTCCCTGGTTTTTGGGCTTTTGTCCCCCCCAATACATTTTGGCTTTTTCCAGATTTCTTGTGCTGCAAATTTCAGAGATACAGCTGAGTGTTGAGTAGATTTTACAAGGAGCTGAGAGCTGCAGGGGAACAAAAGTTTAATGCTGCTTATGCTGTCTGCTTGCATTGTTAATAGCACAACAGGTAGTGTGCTTGCTTTTGATGCAGAAGGCTATGGGTGTTACTCCCACAATAGGTAGATGCATTGCTGATACTGTACTGTGTTGTAAAGGGGGTAGATACTGCAGTCCATTTTGGCAAAGATACCTAGTAACTATGAACCTGTTATCAGTTTGCCATCCATTCCCTATTGCGGTATTACTAGCTTATTATTTTTTAATGCATGCAACACAAGCAATTTATTCTTCAAGGGCAACAGGCACTTTATTTGTAGATGAAACAATGACATATAAAGTTGTTTGCTAGCAGCAACCTCTTTATTAATTACAGATTTCTTTAATGTGGATTTTACTACTTTAGAGATTGTGCATATTTCTGATACTGGTGGACTGTAGAAGGCTGAGTAGACTTTTTATGATGGAAATGTTCTGAATTGGGCAGTTTTGTCATTGGTGCATGCATTTCGTTTCATTGTTTACTGGAAAAATGTTCAAAGCAATAAATTTAAAATGCCCTCTAACAACTGTACTGTATTGTACAAGGAATATAATGTAATACAATCAGGAAAGTGTATCAAAGAGCATGTGTATGTTTCGTGTTCATGGGGCCTATGATTTTGAAAACAGCCCAAAGTTAATCTTTATTTGCCACTGGCAAAATGTATTTTCTTTGAATGGGGGTTTCAATGCTGTTTCAATGCATGTGAGTTTCAAGGCAGAGAAGTTTTAATGCTAAGTCTATTTTCATTGTGAGAATGCATTGCTTTGTTTAACAGATATCTATTAGGGTTTGTGTTGTAAAATGCAAAATAAAACCTTCAAATGAAATCTAAATCATTGCAGAAGTAAAGCAGTATGCACATTACAGTGTTTATGGTAAATGGGGCAAAATAACCAAGGAATGGGACATTGGAATGGCTGCAGGGGGGAGGCTCCATTCGTCCATGATTTTGTGAGGGGTGGTTAGCAAACTCAGACAGCCCCAGTTGAACTATACCTGTCAGTTGTCCATATTTTTGCAGAATGAATAGATATTTGCTTCTTATTTTTGGTTTGTTCCTCTTAAAATGTGTGGTTTTCTAGCAAATCATTTAGGAATGAAGTCACTAAATGACTGACATTGAGTTTCAGACATCATAACCTTCAGAAAAATGCATGCTAAAGCAAGACCTGTTATTCTATCAACTGTCTTAAGTTTACACAAGAGCAATTTTTAGTAGTGTTTGTATGTTCCCCCAATATATTTGGCCTTGTCCAGATTTCCTGCATTAAGAGGTTGAGAGGTACGTGCAAATCTATTTGTAGAATTAAGAATATCCAAACCTCTCAATTGTCCCAAATTTTGACTCAAAATGTTGCTTTCCCCTAATAATCCCTCCTCAAAATGGCAATTTTGGAAGAAAATGTGGAGGGTTTACAATTATATATAACTGTAATGATCAGAGTTATAGATTACTTTTATTTCAGAAATGCATGTAGATGCTCTTATTTTGTTAGCTGCTCAAGTTAACAGTGTTAATATTAAAAAGGTGTCCCTTCTTTGACAGGTTCCCAGCTGTATTGTGTGGCAACTTTATATTTTTGCATCACATTTTTGGTCTGTTTTTCATAAAATTGTGTTTTTCTGTCAAATTAGTGGCAAATCATTAAAGATTGAAGTTAGAAAATAATGGCAGACATTTGAGTTTCAGATTTCATACCCTTCAGAAAATTCGTACTAATGCAAGACCTACTACTGTTTTACTATCTAAGTTAAGAGCAATATTTAAAAATTGTCCTTATTTTTGGGCCTGTGTCTCACTTCTTGTTCTATGTATGGCTTTGTCCAGATTTCTTGTTCTGAAGTTGAGAGGTATGAGTGTCAGAGTCATCACAGTCAGCCAGAGACATTTCAGATTGTGACATACTTGTTGCATCCCACTCCCCATTTTAGTGGCTCTAGATATGTCCAAGGAAGGCAAGGAGCAGTTATGCAGTGTAAGTGTGCAGAGTATTCCCCCATCCAAGGTAGACCACAAGTACGACTGTGGCTTTTCATCTGTTCTTGATTTTGTAGAATGTTCTGGTTTTCTGTCATATTTTTATATTGTTGATTTATGCTTCTTATTATTCGGGAATTGCATGCTGTCACAGTGCCCTGTTGCTCTGTTTAAGTAGCAATGATTTAATGACGATCAGGTAAGCTTGTTGGAGATTGTAAGATCCAAGTAAGCTTTAATAAGCATACTGTTAAAGAATTACCAGCATTGAAAGCCTTTTCATTGTTGCCATGCAGAGAATATTTACATAACTAGATAATGTATAAGCCTTGGGTATTGAAATGCATATGACAGTATTTGTAATAAAAGGACAGGATTACAGTATTTTCAGAAGCTCATTACATTTGTTGGAGACTTGCAGTCATCTTTTGTTGGAGACTTGCAGTCATCTTTGCAGGCTTTACCTGTAAACTAAAAAGAATGCCAATCTATCATGTGTGGTCCATAACTTGTGCAGGAATTCTTTAAGCAATTTATCTTGAGCTTGTTTCCTGTTTGCTGTTCATGTTTTACTTTGATCATGTCTTCCCCCTGAAACAAGTAGATAGTTGTGTCAGGCAGCAGGTCTTTTTTGGATAAGAAACATTTTTACAAGTGGGAGTATCACAGAGATTGCTACTTTCAGCATGTTACTTGGTAATTTTATAAAGCTGAATATAAATTATAATTAGAACTGCAGTGCAAGGAGTAGTGGTTTGAGTTGAGTGCTGCTTGTTTTTTTATACTTGATTTTGACTGGCATTCCAGTAATGTATTTAAAAAGTAATTTATTTTGTCATGCCTCACAACCTGTTTCCATCTGGATATTAATTAAGTTGTCATGTAGCCAATGCATTGAAATATTTTTTTTCTTCTACACTTCATTTTATCTTGATTGGACTCTCATAATGACTGTTTGGCTCCCAGGGCAGCGTATTTAATTAAAGTTCCAGTTGTTGTGGTTCTAGTTGGCAACACCCCTTCCTATTGGTCCCACCCATTCAGCTGTCTCCTGCAGCCCTCCTTTAATTTGAAGTCACCAGCCGCCACTGGACGTATACCTTTACTCAACAATAATCATAACATTAGTTTGGGCTGAGTTAAACTCATCAGGGGAATTAAAGAACACCTTCTAAAAATAGCCTTTAGGGTTATGATTGGAATATATGCATCTCTTCATCCCATCTACATTAATAATATCAGAACTCCATTGTACTGTTATATGAACACTTTGGATATAGTTCAATCTATGAATCTAAACATAAATATTGTTCATTGATTTATTATTATTTAGTCTTAGTTTGAAATGTAATTCGTGAACTTATTGCTGTTTTCTTGTTATCTTCATATATGACAATAACCTGTTTTTGATAAAAAAAAATCACATAATCTAAACTTTAATTCTGCATAAGCCCTCCTCTGCTGTAATGTCACTATAATTTTCTGTTAGTCTGTATATTTGCAAATGATTCTCTGCTTTAGATTTCACTGATTCAGTGGTGTATTAGTTACTTTAATATACGTGATTGAGTATGTGTATAATGAAACCATTATGTTGTTCAACAGCTATTATTGTATACATGTGTTTCTGATGTTGTATCATACACCTTTGGTTGGAGCATGAATTAGGTTTTTCTGATCAACTCTTAAACCCAGTAAACATATATCCATCCATCCATCCATCCATCTATCCACCCATCCATCCACAACCCCTTTTTCCCATTTTTACACGTTGATGGGGTGTCACCTCAACACCAACAATTATCTAGAGCCAAGGTTTATACCACTGTAGAGCTAGTAGAAGTCGTAGTGGTTCAGCATTAGCATTGTCGCCTCACAGCAAGTGGTTCTCCCGTTCGATTCTCGGATGGAACGCTATCTGTGTGGAGTCTGCATGTCCTCCCCACGGTTGAGTGGCGTTCGAAAGACATGTGTGAATGGGCATGCCTTTGTTGAAGGTTGAGCGCCGGGCTGGCACCTCGGCACTGTAAAAATCTACTGCCAATCATTAGCGGACCTGAGTTCCGGTGTGGCGACCCCTAACCAGGAAAAGCCAAAAGAAGAACTATATATATCTATATCTCTATACATATCTATATCTATAGCTTTATATATATATATATATATATATATATATATATATATAGATATATATGGATAGATATATATACATATATGAGTGTCATTCATACGGTCAAATCATGAGATGATCTCATGGAAAAAAAAGCCTGCACAGCTAATCAGAAATCAGCTGATTGAGCATTACTTTGCTTCTGTGTGGGATTGCAAACACTGGGAATTGGGAAATTTGTACTTTCCCCACTTTAAAGTGATCTCGATATATATAATTAGCTAGGGCTGTGGGCAATAAACAATGATTTTGTTATTTTTGTGGATTTTTCAAAGAAATGCAGATTGAGGAGCTTTCTTTGATCATCTGAATTTCATATATATGAGTATACAGCGCTGTCATACACTTTACATATCTATAGATATATATATATATATATATATATATATATATATATGCACACACACACATACACACACACAAACACACACACACACACACACACACACACACACACACACACTGTACACACACACACACACACGCATGCACGCGCACACACACACACACACACACACACACACACACACACACACACACACATGGATAAAGTTGATAAGAGCGAATGCTCTTTGTCAGTGTTTATAGACATCATAAACAAGTATCCAAAAGACAGCAAGTCTTGGTAACAATCCGGTGTCTGCCAATAAGCGGAACAATGCCAAAAGACTGCTCGTTGCTTTAAAAAACAGTTTTAATCCACATAACGCCAACTGGAACACACAAATTCTCACTGAACAACGGACTAAAACAAAACGCTAAGTGCAGTTTAGCACTTTCAACCAATGCAGTTTGGTCTTCTTCAGAACTGCAAATAGAAGCATTCAATACATATATATATAAACTTTTTGGCGCCAAAAAACATATCGTGTCTTAAAGGCACATATGTATAAAATACATAACTACAATTCATTACTAATTTTACATACATAACCCTATAAATTCATTATTGCACCTCCACTATACTCATGAACATCATACAAAATCAATTAAAATATTTCTATTTCCTACAAATAATAATAAATAAATAAATAAACCAACTAATCTAAACAGTATATATACTGATTGCATGTAAATAAAGTAATATAATCTCATAACATAATACATTCCATAGTAACATTACTAACTCAAATAAATTCTTATGAATTGTCTGTAGAAAACCTATGGAATCAACTGAGGGTTCACTCGAAGATGTAATCCTGTGATGCCCATAATTAAATGAATTGATTGACTGTAAAATCAAAAAAGTTGATGAAAATCAATAACCATACAATCCCCTATGACAAGAATAATATTAAAAAATATATAAATATTGTGTATAAGAAATATACATGTTGTACAGATATACTAAAATGTAATAATGTCAATATGTACACTAAATTGATATAGTGTTTGATATATATCTAGTTGGCGTTATGTGGATTAAAACTGTTTTTTAAAGCAACGAGCAGTCTTTTTTCAGTGTTTATAGAGTGAATGCTCAGAAAAGAATTTGCTCATTTTCATTGTTTTTCAGCCTTATGGCTTCTTTCTATGTGAGTTTGCTTTCTGTGTTAAATTGCAATGCAGAAGGGTCAGGAATTTGCCCTTACCCAAATGTTGTGCGATCTCACGAGTTGGTATATATAATTAGCACGTGCTGTGCAGGGTGGAGGATGACTTGCCCCTTCCCAAAAATATTACTTTTCTTTGATATACCATTTGATTATTTTAAATTTGCTCTAAAATGATCACTCTTTTTGTTAGCTCTTTGAGGCATTCAATATTAGATCATATAGTCAAACACTCACAGTAACACACATATACACACAAGCACACACAGACACAGACACACACACACATGCACACATATGCATGCACACACACGCGCACACACGCACACACACGCGCACACACACACACACACACACACACACACACACATATGCACTCACACACACACACACACACACACACACACACACACACACACACACACACACTGCTTAAATTACACCTTTCTTCACACTTTATTATCTGTTCTATTCTTTTCTAAAATCTATGCAACAGAATTTGTATTTCAATCTTTATTTTATTTGGAGAAATGCTGCCTGACTAAGTCCTTCCTGCCTACACTTGCTAATAAATATTGCCTTCCTATGCCTTTCCTACTCCATCACTTCCTCCCAGACACCTCAGCAAGAACTTCAGAACCGTTACCCTTATAAGTATATTACTTATCAAAATAACATATAAGAAGGTAATGCAGTACAACTACAGAGTTGCTGCCATCTTTCACTACAAGGCAAGCCTTTAAGATCTTCCATTCATGGAGAAAGAATTGGGGAATAAGAAGGAATCAGGGCTGTTCCTATTCAGGATCAGGAATTAATTTGAGTCAGTCAAATAGGCCATAACAAAGGTTTTCAACTGTTGAGAAGAGGGATACAAATTATAATATGAGAAAGAACTGAGAACAACAATCTAGTTGCAATATTTCTAGACAATGAGAAGCTGATTTAGTTGGTGGAGATATATGTGAATATAAGTTGGGAAAGCCTCTGTAAACAAATGTGTTGGCAAAAGTGATACAAGTATTATGAAGAGGTATAACAGAGGAGCTACGGTGTTTGGAGAAGGAAGGTGGCAAATGATATGTTAACAGATGATTGTAGTCTAATTGGAGAAATATTTGAAGAGGTCATGAGGAAGAGAATAGGACATGTGATGATATTTAGGAAAAGCATCCCCGTGGTATGCAAATGGAAAAAAATCATAATGATGAGAAAAGGAAATAAAAAATGGGGAGAAGGAATATAGCAAAATAAGGACTAAGCCAGGAGCCAAATACGTAGGACTGGAAGTCTGGAAATAAGTAAAGAAAACCAAAGAAAAGAAGAGAATGTTATGAATTTTAAACTACAACTAGACAGCTTAGACATGGAATGACATATAGATTAAAAAACTGATAGAGGGGGTAAATGCTTCAAAAATTATGTTAAGCCCCAAGGTTTAGATGGATCTAAAAAATTATAAAAATGCATTAAGAAAGTGTACAGGAACTATGTATGGAGAAATAGTAAATATTGGCTATAAATAATGGTCACTGCTAATGTGACACCAGGATTTCACGTACAAAATGGGAAAAGGGGGTTATGGATGTAGGGATGGAAGCATGGATTGATGATGGAGGTCCCTTCAAGAATAATGAAAGAAAGACAGAAGTGCAGAGACAGGAAGATTATGATTATAAAACATTGCAGTATGTGCAGCAGCTTTCAGTATGCAGAATGGCTATGAAGGAGGGAGAGGACAGAAACTTGGAGCTGATAAAGTGAAAGAGTAAAGGCACAAGAAGTGAAGAGGGCCTCAAAATCGGTCTAGAATATGTGCTAAAGTAGTAGAGGCAAATGTCAAGAGAGTAATTAAAGAATGTGTGTGTGGTGGGGGGGGGGGTTGTGTGTAGGCAGGAAGACGTTTCATGGGAAAGAATGGGAAAAGGTAAAAGTGATCCTCATGAGAGAGGATAAAAAGAAGACATTGTAGGTAAAAGCATAATTGGGATGGTTATAAGAAGAAGACCTTGAGGTAGCACTGGGAAGGATAAGAAAGGTGATGAATAATGTGGCAAAGGGAACACACTAGAGGAAAGGGGTCTTCTAAGGGAGTGGGAAAGCTGTAAAGAGAAAGACAGAAGAATGTGATAAAGGAAAGGGCAATGAGCAAGACGTGAAAGCTAGACAAAAATTATAAAGGAAGCGTTAAGAATGGAAAGAAGGTATTGAGTTGGGGGTCTCACTCAATGCATTTTAACTTGTTTGTAATAAAAAAACTGTTATTGTTATGCAGATGATTTCAAATCATAAAGAAAAGTTTAAAGAAAGAAAAAGAAAGAGGGGCCACTTTAAATGGGAAGAATTGAAGACACTGGACAGATTTACATATTTTGAGATTATGATTTGCAAAGAACATATATGAAGAAGCCATAAAAGAATGGGGAGAAATTCTGAGAAATATTTATAGAACACCTGAGAACTGTATTTTTGGTAAGATTCAAGGAGGGAACAAGAGATATATTAGGAAGTAAAGTCAGTCTATGGCAACAGAAATGAAGAGCTTCATAGAAACAGAAGGGGGGAGAAAGGCAGCAAAGGAGTTAGGCTTGGAGAGAATAATGTGGCCACACTGCAAAGGGTGAGATAACAGAATAACCTGAGAAGAGGGGGTACAAAAGAATGATGAAGTGGAAATAAGAAAGAGGAAGGTATGGAATAAAACTTTGGGGGGATGAGCTAGCCAAGTCTTTAACACCACAGTAAGTATATGAATGAAACGTCAAATTGGTAGGATTGGAGAAGAAACAGAAAATAGCAATAACAAACACACCTTAAGAGGTGAAAAAAGGGATATAAATGCATCAAGTACTGAATACATGTGGTAGCCAGATTAATGGTGCCTCAGTAGACTAGACTTTAGGTTGGGGAGAAGAGCCCTACTACTACTACTACTACTACTGCTGTAACCACTACTACTACTACTGCTGCTGTAACCACTACTACTACTGTTGGTATTATTATTACTAGTCCTACCATTACTACTACTACTAGTCTGTATGGTGCTACTACTACTAGTACTGCCACCACTATCCAATTGCTGCAAGTGCTACTGCTGCTGCTACTGCTACTGCTTCTACTAGTACTTCTACTGTTAGAATAACTACTACTCCTTATACTAGTACTAGTCCAACTGCTGCTGCTACTACTACTAGTACTGGTACTACATCTAGTGTTTGAATTACTACTACTCCAACTTGTACTACTACTGCTAGTCAAACTGATGCTATTAGTACTACTGCTATTACTACTACTATTGCCACCATTTCCATTACTACTGTTAGTATTACTACTAGTCCTGCTAGTACTAATACTATTTGTTTAACTACTGCTATTACTGCTGCTGTTGCTACTACTACTAGTACTATTACTTTTAGTATTACTACTACTCCTACGCATACTACTAGTCCAAATGTTGCTACTACCACTGCTGCTGCTACTACTGCCACCACTTCTACTACTACTAATGTTAATATTACTGCTACTCCTACTAGTACTACTACTAGTTGTTCAACTTATGCTACTACCAATAGTAATGCTACTAATAATACTACTGCTGCTGCTACTATTTTTACTGCCAGCACTTCTACTACTATTACTAGTACTACTACTACCGTTAGTATTACTACTACTACTCCTATTAGTGCTACTAGTCTGACTGCTACTACTACTGCTGCTGATCCTACAATTAGTACTGCCACCATCACTGATGCTAATAATAATAATAATAATAATAATAATATTAATAATATAGACAATTAGGATTGGGCCTCTGATCATAACATGTTTATTATGTGTTTGAGGCATGAATGCCAAGAAATTTGCTTGACAGGTGAATCTTGGCTCCCATGCCAAACACATCATATCGAATTATGATCAGAGATCCACTCATAGTTCTTTGCAGTGCATGGAGTTTTTTTCTATTCCATGTACTACTAATTACAGAAAAGTAAAATTAAAACAAAATGTGAAGTGTTATGCTACCTTTGAAAGCTTCGAACAAAACACCTCATGGAGTGATGCAGTCCTTACCAAGCACACAAATTCATGGTTAGCGCTACATGTTTTATCAATCTTTGAAAGCTGGTAAAGCAGTGGGGAAGTGGTTTAGGTCCTTACATATTCCCTGGCTAAGGGAAGTAGTTTGTTCAAAATAGTGTCTGAAATGTTAACAAGCAGAAGGCAGAAAATGGGCTGAAATTAACTCATTTCATGATCTGCTGCTGCTGTTTACTGGCCAGCACTGCCAGCTTTTAATGCCACATACAATCTTAACAGTGCATATGGTGTGCTTAATAATTGTTAAGCACCTTTCTAAGATTTAAGGTTGGGACTTGAGCTAGACTATCACTGAATCAGGATGTTATTTAACTGTTATTGGAGTGTAATCATGGAGCTCTACGCACTACAATAATGCTATTTACATTAGCAGCAATAATAATACTATTAATAATACTTATTGAATAAGCACTACCTAGGATGGCAGGGAGCCTAACAGAGTGTCTGTACCATTCACAGTGAGGAGCTACACTTAAATTTTCTAGATTTCCTTAAGTGTGGCCTTCCTTTTCCTACCCTGTCTCATGTAATCTGTTTCACAATCAGCATCTTGCTATCTACCATAACTGAAATAACTTTGTTTGCTATTTGAGCTTAACTTGATCTGGTCTGGTCTCAGCAATGTCCAGCTTATCTGGTTATTCTCCATCTGGAGTTTCAAATAGATGGCTTTAAGAGTTCAACAGGCCCAAACCAGATACAGGATATAACTCATTATTAGATCTTTTGATTGCTAATGTGGCCTGCAGATATCATATCATACCACATAGCTCTTGACCAATATATTAAGAAACAACTGTTCTAGGGATAATTCTTGAGGTCATTTAAAAAGAACAGGACAGATCCACTACATATATCAGAATGTTATTTTCCCGACAGCAAGGGAACTTCTTCAGTAGTTAACAGAGAGTGTAGCCCTTTCATCAATGAAATGAACTGAAAAATCACTTTCAAATTTTTATACAACCTGTTTACCTGGCCAGGGACAGAGTATTTCCCATAACATTTAGAAGATTAAAGGACTTTAAATGCCTATGTTTACATTTACACTTAAAGCTTAATCAAATAAAGGGATCATAACTAGAAAGAGTAGAAAACATACAAGAATAGCCTAGATAACATTCAAAAATTGGCATCCATCAGGAAGCAATGCAGAAAAAAACACTAACTTAGCTAAACCAAGATATATTAGGAAAAACAATCCTTAGATATAAGCCACCCTAAAGTATTCTGAGAGAGCATAATTGACAAAAGCAATTAATTGTGAAACACAACCCGACTACATTAACCCTGATAACTACTATGTAAGCAAAATTAAGGCATACATCTACCCAGGAAAACCCCACTCTGGTTCTACGGGGTCCTGGTTGGAACATACCCTTCTCCACCATCCAAACAAAAATGGCTCTGTCTCAAACATCATTCAAATTACAACAGTATCATACAACATGGTATACACACACTGCTGAAGTAAATAGTTTTGTGTACCCCAAACCCTTCCCACTCTATTGCACACTGTTACAATGGCGTTATTACTAAACCCTTACCTAAGTCCTTTGCATATAAATCTGGCCATTCTATTTTTATATAGGTCCCATGCAGGGCTGGTGCTAGCATTCTGGGGGCCCCCAGCAAGTTTTAAGTTGGGGTCCCTACCCAGGAGAATATGAAATGTGACAATGTTGCTGTCAAGCCCCCTACCCTGTCAAGCTCATCCAGCACCATTTAACGATTACTGTATAATCTTACTACATTCAGACCATTAAAAAAAAACTAGAAGTGTCAAGGTATACACTGAATTGTATTTAGTACCAATGTTACATTATGACAGGCCCCTGTACCACAGCAAGGTAGCTATTCACAGAGGTACATGCACACACTGACTGGCATTTAGTAGCAATGTTGTTACATTACAACAAGCCTCTGAACTGCATTAAGGTATCCAGTCCAACAGAGGTACACAGACACCCACACTGACTCCTAAACACAGGACACAGGCACACAAGAGAAAGACAGCACTACAGCAAGGCTGAACACAGACACCCACACAGACTCCCTCAAACAGGTCAGAGACACACAAGACAGACAGCTACGCAAACTCTCACACACATGGCATAAATACCCATACATGAAGACAGCACTACAGCAAGACAGAACATTAACTTCCACACAGACTCCCACATTCAGAACAGACATTAACATAAGATAAAGATGGGGTATAGCAAGACTGGACAGACACACAGATTCCCTCACACAGGACAGAGAAACACAAGACTAGGACAAAACTACAGAGAGACTGAACAGGCACCCCCATAGGATGAAGGCAGCACTACCTTAGGACAGAACTGAGACAGCCAGACAGATTTCCAAACACAAGACAATGACAGCACTATAGCAAGACTGAAATACACAAGCTTTTGATAAACTGACCCCATCAAACAAGACAGACAGCTACTGCCATTCAGAACAGCTACACTGCAGAGGCACATAAGAAAGACAGCCACGGGACAGACATAGACAAGACTACAGATACACAAGACAGACAGGAGTAAAGCCATGGGGATTACTGAGACTGCGGCAGACAGACAACAAACTGACTGGTGATTATTCTTTATTATACAATGACTGGCCATTAGCATTCAGAAATGAGTATGCTGGTTGGCCAGCCCAACCAGCATGCCCATTGTAAATACAGGAATATGCCAACTGGAAAAGATCCAGTCGCCCGACTTTTTTCCGTTAGTATATCTCGTAATTTTTTTTTTTACTTTTTTTTTTAATACAAAATGAAAACGGAAAACATTTTATGTTTGGGAGATGGCACAGATAGAAATACAATGATATTGTAATATGAATATTTGATAATTCTACAAATCTTAAAAAAACTTACCTGATTATCCTTTTATTTTGTCGTATTTTTTTTTTAAATAATCCCCAAGATTCAGCAAGCTCTGCACGGTGTGCAGGAGCTGCTGGAGGTAATATGGCCACCAAGAGATCCAGGAACAAGCTCTCGGGATGTGCACGAGTGCTCCTGCACTATTCCTGCATGAACACAGCTCCTGTATGCAAATTACCCCATTTGCAGGTGAAAACTTTGCAAATGAGGTTAATTTGCAATCCAGGAAGCTTGTAGCCATCCGTGCAGGACTAGTGTAGCCTGCAGAAATGTACTCGGTTAGTAACAAAGTACATTTCTGCAAACTACAAAACGGAGCCATGACAGCACCAAATAAAGGATGTATATAATGTGTAAAGCATGCCAATGGCCAAATATATAGCCATTGGCATGGAAAACAATTGCAAAAAAATAAAATAACTTTTACTTATTTATTGTTTTGGCTGATTTTGGTTGTTTAAGCATAGGGCAGTGGTGCACAAACTGGATAGGCTGAAAAATAAAAGAAAAACCCTGAAAAAAGCTTTCCCTGCAAAATCACAATTTTGCCATTATAGTCAATGGCATCCAGAAGACAACAAGGCCAGTGAATAGTGGTTGCTAAGTGGGAAGGCTCAGTGTGGGTCTTGTAACTAGGCATTAGCAGGCAATCCTCTGCAAATGAGAGGAATGATACTGAATCACAGATTTCCCTTCATGGCTAGCCTGCACCCAACTGTGTAGGTGCAGGAAGACCATGGTGCAAGCCTAAGAGCTATCTGACATCATAGAGGGGTGTGTCAGGCATACAGTAAGCTTACTTGGAGCCCTGTGGCTCGGGCTTGCCCTAAGCTTAGCAGAGCTAAGGAAGGGTGTGTGTCTGAAGCTGCCAAGCACACTTTACATTGCCTAGACGGGTGTGCACGCTGTGCAACGGGTTTTAAGCCAAAAAAAAAAAAAAAAGAAAAGTAAACCAGGCAATAGCAGCTCTGTGCACATCTGAGCGGTGTGTTTGTGCAGTGTGCCTCTGGGCTTAAACAGGAAGACAATGGAAGGGAAAACAGCAGCAGGAAGGTAATCAAGGAGAACTAGCATAGTTGGTAGGTGAAATGTATCAGAATCAGCCAATTACACAGGCAGCAGTCCAGCCCAGCCCAGCACACTACTATAAACTATGCAAACACCTTTCCCTCTGTTTTTTTCCCACAAACTCTACACCACCAGTGTACACAAATGGCGACATTTTACCTAACAAAAACATCAAAATGACAGGGGCTGCATTTGCTCTCATAAATCAACATGTGGAAGAGGCTGAGGGTGGTGAGGATGAGAATACTGATGACCAACCCAAAGTGAGGAGAAGGAGAAGGAGAAGAGTGTGCAGACCCAGGGTAACCTACCAGGGGTACATGAGCTGGAGATAGTGGAGCGCTATAGGGTGGACAGGGACCCCCTACAGCAAAATGTTGAGCTGTGCCACACCTCACACACAGAACCAACAGAGGGGAACCCATCCCAGTGGATACCAAGGTATGTGTAGGCCTAAAAATACTTGCCTCAGGTACCTTCCAAAGGCCAACTGGGGATATCATGGGGATCTCACAGGCATCAGCATCCAGGGTACTCCACCAGTTCCTGGATACCATGTCAGCACATGCTGGTGAGCACATATATTTCTTCAACACCCGTGAGGCGTTGACCAGCAATATGCATCTCTTCCACCAAATAGCAGAATATCCTAAGGTAGTGGGTGCAATAGACTGCATGCACATACACATCAAAGCACCACCCAGCAAGCGGAGTAGTCTACATAAACCGCAAGGGCTTCCCCTCCATCAACTGCCAGGTCATGTGCGATGCCCAGGGCATTATAATGAATGTGTGTGCTGGCTGCCCTGGAAGCTATCATGACTCCAACATCTGGCATATGACACAGCTGTACCAGAGATTTACCAATAGGGACATCCCATATGGC
Organism: Protopterus annectens; assembly: GCF_019279795.1. NCBI lineage: Eukaryota > Metazoa > Chordata > Ceratodontiformes > Protopteridae > Protopterus > Protopterus annectens. The sequence goes on along the minus strand of NC_056746.1, from coordinate 66,616,753 downwards.
CACCTGTTGGGAGATGCTGGTTACGCACTGGAGCTGTGGCTGATGACACCCATCAGAAATGCACACACACACCCGAACAAGAACTCTATTATGAGGCACATGCACAGACCAGAATCACAATAGAGCATGTGTTTGGGATGCTCAAGTCACTGTTCCAGTGCCTGGACATATCCAGTGGAGCCTTGCAGTACTCACCAGCTACATGTATTCAAATTGTTATTATATGTGCCATGCTAAACAATATGATCCTGCGGAAACATCTGCAGTGGGAACAGCACGGGGCAGGGCCATACAGTCCCCCAACATTGCCAAGGCCTGCACAGGCACAGACTGACTCGGAGGAGGAACAACCTGAACCTGCCCCAGTAGGCAGAAGGAGGAGTGCCCAGTATGCCCAGGCCTTGGCAAAGAGGCTACGCATAGCACATACACTGACACGGTAGGAACCCAGGGAATGACTCCCCCCTCTGACTCGCACATACAATAAAATGGATGCCAAACATGACACTACCTGTGCTTAACCATGTATAGGGAGTGTACTATGTGCATCCAACATAGTCAGCCCTCCAGCACCATCCTCGATACTGGCACAGCCACAAGGTATGTCACTTTCCCTATCAATCGCTGAATGGAGTAGTATGTTTTGTTACTTTTATCAATGGTATGGATGTGAGCATGCAAGGGAATCGGGTGGCTGAATGGGATGCCAGCAGATAGTAAACACCTATATTGGAAACATGAAATCTGTAACAAATACTGGTGTCACCATATTAGCCAGTACTAGACAAAGTGACAAAACCCACGGCAGGAAATGTGGTCGGCCAAACATGCCAGTCAGTGAGGCTCACATACCCAACAACAGTCTCAGCCAGCAGAGCAGGATAGACATAGACACACACAAAGAAAGGCTGTGTTAAGGCCTCTGACTGATGACTATGGAGAGCAGCTCCCCTCCAGACCTACACAGACAGACTACAACAGGTCAGGCAGTGGGATATTAGTTCTGAAGGGTAAGAAGTCTGAAACTGAAATGTAGGTCGGTACAACCTAAGAACTATAGTACACTGATATGCCTCTAGTCTGCATGATAGGTCAGAATACAGAATGAAATGGAATACCTGAAATACCAGTACAGTCATAGCAAATGTGTACAGTTGTCAGGTGTGCCCTCCCCCCACAATCCTATGTAGACATGTACTAACATGTATGTGTAGGTATAATAACAATGGAGCACAGATTACCTGAGCTGGCCAAAGTAGCAGGACAGATTGTAGCACGTGTACAATATGCAGGGCTGTGTGTGTTATGTTAGTGTGTGTTGTATATTGTGTGAGAGTGGTCAGCATGTAGGCATGGTGGGTTTTGTCCTGGTGGCCATTGACCAGTACTGACGATGACAGGGCCAAGTTCTCTCAACTGCAGTGCCAAACACAATGCATCCCAGCAAGACATATTCCAGCAGTAAGTCATAGTAACTGTTCGGATGTGATATCTGTCACCATCTGAAAGATGGACATGGCATGAATGTGGGCCCAGACATACAAACAGTACACAGTTGGAAGTACCCTAGACAGACAGTGTATAAAATGTTAATGTCAAATGGACACACCTTTGGAATTGTAAATACAGGTTAGCAGCACATTAGTTAGGTTTGTAGTATGGAATACCAATGTTGTCTGGCCAAACACTGGCAGACCACAAAGGTCACAGATATGAAGTATTGAGAAACTGATGATGTCCCTGCACAAGCCAGCATAAGTGGAATGCCCCACGTATATCTGTGAGTCATCTGCAAGTAACCTCCATAGCACACATGCACCCAGCTCACCATACCATCAGCCACAGGTACCTCACAGGTCTTATCCCTGCTGCTGGGACTGAGTACAATATGACCCCCCCCCCCACCTCTGTATGGAAATAGCCACAGAATGCAGCATGCTGATGAGATGTCCCATGCAGGTGTGTCCCTAGCTGTAAGCAGCACCCTGCCAGCATCCACACCACTGGATCAATAATGGCAGAAACTATTGGCATTAACACAACTTGCACACCTACCTTGTCACCCCAGGAGAATATAGTGGCTAGCAGCCTGGGACTGTAGGAGTGACACAATGCAACAGCCTGCTACAGATGACCTGCATCACTACCAAATGCCCTACAGTCCTGTGTCAAAGGCCTGTGTCTCACCCATCCTACCAATGTATGTTATCTCATGGACTCCCAAATAACAACATAACAGAGTCAACAGAACTCGAATGCAAGGCCATGTCGACAAATCCCAGTAACATGTCCACCATGTCTTACTGCATGAACTGTGGACCAACCCCAAAATACTGCTGGGATGAAGTGATAACTATAGGGAATTTATTAGATAATGTTTGCATAATGTTTGGAAGAGGATAGAATAATGGGGGGGGGGGTTAGGAGCATGGACGCCATGGAGTGTGTGAAGTCTAAAGCTCAGCCATGTGCACATACTATCCCTGCCTGCAAACACAGGAATGGGTGGCTACAAACCTGCATGTAAACCACAATTTGAAAGGGTAATGTCCAGAAATATAAGCCCTGCCTCTGTGTAACCTGTGTGAATCTGTACAGCTGTGAGGTATGGCCATAGTAGGATATGGCCATACTGTCACGTCGATGGATGTACAAGCATAGGATCCTCATCCACCACTGGACCAAGGTGCTGAACCATTTACACAGACCCATCAGCAAGTGTCTGCAGCTTCCTCTCCAGAATGGCATGATTGTGCAAGAATATGTAGACTGCAGATCACAATACTGGACACAGCTTCAGTCACCCTGTGTTCCCCAGAAAATTACTGCAAGCAAATATGAATACCTGACAGTAGTTGATGACATAAGACATCACAGTGTAAAACAGTACATATGTCTGAATATCTCTGCTAACACAATTACGTACAGTAACCCACTATCCTTTGCCCATTTTGACCCAATAATGTCAACCGAGCTACAGATATCCCGCAGAAACAGGTTGCTAGCTGTAGGTGTAGAACACAAATGCCTGCACTGGAGTGCAACCTACCTGGAATGGATTCACATATTCAATACAGAAGGTCATACTGGGCAGGCTCCCACACTTAGAGAACTGAAGCCCATGTCTGACAACAAAATAATAAAAGGTCATACTGGGCATGCTCCCACACTTAGAGAACTGAAGCCCATGTCTGACAACAAAATAATGAAAGGTCATACTGGGCATGCTCCCACACAGAAATGAATCCCATGTCTGGCAACAGTTGTGGACTATACATATCTGACAGTCACAGATGTTTGTGCACACACTCCACATTGCACACCAGTCATGCTTTGCAAACACATTGGATAGGAATACACACATATATCCAAGGACAGTGCACTATAATAGGCCAAACTTACACATACATAGATGTGTGGAAGAGAGCGACAGAAAATGACAGAGAGCCTCCCATCATGAGGCCTCTCCCACCCAGCACACATCTTATTGGCTACAACCACATGATGTGCAAATGTCAATCACTGTAGACATTTGCCTCTGGTATCCCTAAGCACTATAGTGTCTGTGGTGCTTGTGATAACTGTGTAACGTGACTGTACAAGTCATTATACATCTAGCAGTTGTATACATGTACCTGTTAAATTTAAACATGTGTGTGCCTGAGTGTTGCATGTCTGCTTCCAGATGAATGGTTTATGGCCCATTCACACACACTGCACTCCCCATTACCCTACTTTGGCAAGCCTGCTGATGTCATTCACTTTGAAATACACCTTTGTGGAAAGAGTAGCCCAGTAAGCTCCGTGGCTCATGCTATAACTGTGTAATGCTGTAGAGTGATGTACTAGTTACATAGGATTTCTAATCCCAGACATGGCAACTGTGAAACTGTGCATGTGTTTGTTTGGCTGTGTAGGGATCAATGCTTTTGAGGCCATTCACAGTCGCTACAATTTCCGTTGCCCTATGTTGGCAGGGCTGCTGATTTCATTCACTTTGAAATACACCTTTGGGGAAGGCGTAGCACAGTAAGCTCCATGGCGCATGCTATAACTGCGTAATGCTGTAGTGTGATGTACTAGTTAGGTAGGAGTTCTAATCCTAGACATGGCAACTGTGAGACTCTGTGTGTGTGTGTGTGTGTGTGTGTGTGTGTGTGTGTGTGTGTGTGTGTGTGTGTGTGTGTGTGTGTGTGTGTGTGTGAGTTTGTCATTAGTATCCTGGGTGGAGGTAGCTGTGAGTGTGTAATAACAGGACTCATAGAGGAGCGGGTTTTGCAAATTTCTTATAATGTTATGCCTATTGTATGTCACAATGTTCACCTTACAAGGACACCAGATGTCAAACAGCAGAGAGGCTGGTGTAGACAATCCATACCCCTACATGTGACATCATGGGTTGGGGAACAATATATGAAACCCTTGTATTACCCAGAGAACACTCTCCACCCATGTCTCATACAAAAACACACTTGGCTAGGCAACAACCACAATGTTGGTAGTTCCCTGCATATTGCCCACAGATAGTAACCATGGTGTGATTGCAGTGGACTACAGAGGACATGGCAACCTGTCCCATCCCTACAATAGGCAAATCATTGCATATAGTTGTCCTTTGCTATGTTCCCCACTGGACAGCTGCAACAACTGTAGAGTCAGCAAATGTAACCCACAAAGGAAATACCATGCCTTATACACATGCCCTGCATGGACAGATGCCACTGACACCAGTGAATACCTGTATCATGCTGTCAATATAGGTGCAGGGTCAATCTGGTTTCCAATGCCAGTTCTCACCACATGAGGTCAGGAATGGCACATCAACATGCTCCAGACACCCCAGGTACACTTCCACATGTCACATAACATGCATATGGGATGTGTGCACATCCCAGACACCGTCCATGTTATGGAATATAGAACACATGCATTGCAAGCATTGCACAGTTCTGGCCACTCACAATAGTAACTCAGATGAGTGGATGGTGAATACAATATCCACCTGTGTGGGCCAATCCAGAGACTACACCCCTGAGCCACACTGCAGACCATTGTCATGTGACCTGATGCAAAGGTATACCCTTTAGCTAGCCTTGTACAGCCTTCTGGCACAACCACTACACAACTGTGAAGCAATGCACCCATGCATGTCAGTACTGGCAAACCTATGTCTGTGTGTGGAGTATAATGACTTGATGCCATTCATACTCACTACACCTCCCATTGGCCAACTGAAGCATGCCTTCTGATATCAGACACCTTGCCATACCCTTTGCCCATATATCAGCCTGATAACCACTGTGGTGCATGTGATACCTGCGTAATACTGTAGTGTAGCAAACTAGTTAGTTAGGAATTATAATCTTGACCCTGCCAACTGTGGTAATGTGTGTGAGTCCCTGAGAGAGTGTGGCCGTGTCATCCTTGACACCTGTTCTTGTGGACAGGCACATCTACTACACCTACCTTATCCCTCCTTTATCACTGTTGCTGATGTCACTCACTGTTAAATATACCTTTGGACAACTCTCCAACATGTAAGCTCTGTGGCGCATGCAATAACTGCATAGAAATGTAATTATAGTACATAGTCAGGCAGGGGTTTGAAACTCTGTACTGGTAAGTGTGCAACACAAGAATTCTTAGCTTTTACTCTCCTACCCCCTTCCTGTCTTACTTTGTCTCTGTCTGTCTCTCTCACTCCCTCTCTGGTGGATGTGGAGAAGTACACCTGCTTTGCTTAGGCAGCAGCTTGTGTTTTGTAAGTAATGCTCATGATCAGCTGAGGGCCTATGCACAAATTACAGTCCCCCACTTCCTGATTGCATGTGGAACAGCTGTGGTAACATTCCCATAGCCAATTGCATGGAAGCACGCTCCTATAACTAGGAACATCATGTGGGCATTGGCGCTTTTCATTCAGTGTGAACAGGACTTCATGTCGGTGTTTGGCAAACAGCATCACAGATGGTAGTGGGTATACCTCTAACAACATACACTGTGGAGATAGGCCAACACACAGGAAGGGGATGTTCCAGACATGACTACAGAATGTAAGTCTTGCTCTTCTGCATTTGAAGTAATGTTGGTTTAACAGGGTTTGTGTAGATATGGCTGGTCTTCATGATTTAATACCTGTCATAACAGTGTTATGTGGTTAAGGAAACTCCAACCTGTAGGGCTATCTGCAGACTGGCCAATGTTTGAAGTCTTACATGTGCTGTGTTACTCACAGATTACCTGTCTTTAGAACAGCAGAAGCATAGTCTGAGGATTGCAGTCAGTAAATAGTGACAGCCATTTGAGTTGCTGACTTCATATCCCTCATAGGGTATACGTCACAACAAACTCTGTTACACCAGTAAATGTATGAGGTTATCACAGCAACATGTCAATATTGGCCCTGTGTTTGTGTCTCCTGCTACAACTCCATCAACCTTTGCACATATGTCATGCAGTAAGAGGTGCATATGTTCAGTACACCATTGTTTATTGACATCATACCTGATAACAAACCAGTGAGATATCAGACTGCTAGACATGTTATGTATAGTAGGGGTTATATTTGAGAACAAAACCTGAGCATTCTGTCATAGTGTGTACAGTAGTGAGGTCTGTGTACTTATTGTGATTGTCAACAGTGTGTGTATTGCAAATATGTACCTTGGCCTGTGTACAGATTGTGGTAGATGTCATTGTTCTTGGTCCTGTTCTATCTGATGCTACATGCTCCTCCAGTGTATGGTACCCTATCAGCTTACATGTTTGTAGGGCCAAACACAGACATGTCCCATACCACAGTCAGGCATCGGAGCACACTGTGTATTGGCCCAGTATATGTAGGGTTAGTGTGTGAGTGGCACATATGAGGATGGTGTTGATCAGACAGTCCATATACTGTAATATTAAGCATGCTTACCATATGTGGCTGTGGCTGTGTTCACATTGGTTGTGGGTATGCACTTTCACACAGGTGTCTTTTACTCTGTGCTGTGACATGCCTTTGCAGGTACTTGTGTATTCCTCTGTAAGAAATGTAGGCCAGTGTTGTGGCAGTCTTTCTGTAGTTTGCACAGTGCTTTGTGACATGCCTAGCAGCCCAATGTACTTACCCAGTGTGATGTTATGTCCAGATATTTGTCAGATGTACTGCTGCCGGGCCATCATAACTGTTGTATATTTCTGACAAAGCAGTGGGATGCTGTACAGATGTATGTCATTAACTAGTAGGCAGTATGTAAGCATGTGACCTCTGCACCACCAGTTATTATGTGTCAGGACAGACAGGAGTGTGTGAATGCATAAACGGTGTGGGCATATGTATTCCAGTATTTACGTGATATACCCATTTACATGGCTGTTAACATCCAAATTGTCAGTCTTGGTCCACATGTCTTGCACTGAGGGGTTCTGTGTATACCTCTGGACTGACCAGAGTGTGCCTGACTGTCCACATTCATTGGTCATATCTCTGCTGTATTCCTCAGGACCATTACTGTGATATCTGTGTTACTGTACTATGATGACCTTAGTATGTCTGTCAGTAACTAATGGAGTACATGTCAATAGCAGATGTTACTTTCCATGACAAATTGAATAAAAACTACAAACTGCATTGATGAACTTGCAAAAACAAAAAAGCAGGCAATGTGTTAGCTAAATCCACAAAGACGAACCGCCACTTAGAAGTATAAAATGATCGCAAGCTTTATTCCAAAAATAAAACTGCATTAAAATGTTAGCGCTTTCGTTTAAATAAATATTAAACTTCTTCAGACATCATTTAAATTTTTTCCCTCCATTTTAAATACATTTCCTTATAGTGACATCATTTCCTCTTAATCAAGTAACATTTCATTTAAAGCAATATTCAGTTTTAAAAAAACACACAACAATGCTGCCCCATTCATGCATATAAAACCCTATTCATCTCTAAATTCATTATAAATTATCCATATTATATAATATATATTATCACGAAAAATACATAAATCTATTAACAATCCACCTATGCGACCACTAGTCAATGGAAGAGATTCCATCACATCGGCATTGCAAAATACATTGATTTTGAATTAAAACACATTCTGAGAAATGAAGAGCAAATATGTAAGGATTCTTGGGCCTTCTTACAACATATGAATAGCATAGAATATAACAAGGAAGACATATTGGTCACTATTGATGTATGTGACTTATATACAGTCATTCCGCAGGATATAGGAGTTGAATGGACTAATGAGATGTTACATACAAATGACATACCTCAGGACAAAGCTAATTTATTAGTAGAGATGCCTGAATTCGTTTTGAACAACAACTATGTTGTGTTTAATGGTAACTATTATTTGCAAAATAGAGGCATCGCAATGGGATCACCATGTGGGGGAGCATACGCGAATATCATCATGGCATATTGGGAAAGGAAATATGTGTTTAATACTGAGTTCCATAAATATCTTAAATCTTATTTCAGATTCCAGGATGATATAAGTATAATTTGGAAAGGGCCTAGAAGCATCCTAGAATAATTTCTGGAGTATATTAATGGAACAACAACCTTTTTGAGATTCACATGGAAAGTTAGGCTTGATTTCATGGAATACTTAGATATTAAACTCATAAAAGACAATATAGAGGAAAGATATATAGCACAGATATACAGGAAGGAAACTTATTTGAATAGTTTATTGCACTATAACAGCTCCCATCCAGCACACCAAAAAAGATCTGTGATAAAAGGGCAGGTAGTTAGAGCTGCCCAGATGATAACAAAAGAACAAGACTTCATTGAAGAATGCATCAATCTACGGTCTATGTCTTGTGCTAGGGCATACCCAGGTGAATTCATTGATAAAATCATAGAAGTCAGAATCAAAAGAGATATAGGTTATTTTAAACCCATTTTACATAGGGAAAACATTTTAAGTGAAATGAGGACACATGCTATAGAAGAAATAATGATAGATAACCCTGATTCACACAGAATACAAGATGTAGTTGAGAGAAACAATAGTAAGTTCTCAGAAGCACTGATTATAACATATAGTGAAGACTTCAGACTACTTAAATGGATTTTTGAAAAAACTGGGTCATATTAAATGAAGAAGAGGAGTTTACAAACATATTAGGTGTAAAGCCATGTATTGTGAACAGGAGAGGGAAACATTTAAAAGAATTACTCCAGTATAAAGAGAATTATAGTGAAAGTGTCCTGCATGGCATGAGGAGGTGTGGTGCATGTAAATGGTGCCACAAAACAGAAATTAATAATGAATTTATTATAAGAAACAAAAAATATATGATAAAAGGAAAATACAGTTATGAATCTAAGGCAGTGGTATATTTAAGTAACTGCAAATCATGTTTAGCTTTTTACATAGGAAAAACGGAGAGAAAATTCTCCCAACGTGTATATGAGCATGAATATGCCATTAGAAAAAGTAATATCTAATGCCTTAGCAAAGCATGTAAAAGATCATCCAGGGCACCAATTTAGCTACATCATTATTGACAGTGTAGTAATAGATGATAAAAAAGCATGGGGCTTGTTATTAGAATTGAGAGAGCTTGACTGACAAGTAACAGTACAAGCAGACAGCTGGCCAGGAATCAATGAATGGAGTTCTATAACTCCAATCTTGAAGCTTAATGCATTAAAAAGAAGTAAGATAAAATAAACGTGTTTCACAAAGGAAATAAATAGATAAATTATAATGAATTTAGAGTTGAATAAGGTTTTATATGCATGAATGGGGCAGCATTGTTCTGTGTGTTTTTTTAAAACTGAATATTGCTTTAAATGAAATGTTACTTGATTAAGAGGAAATGATGTCACTATAAGGAAATGTATTTAAAATTGAGGGGAAATTTTAAAATGATGTCTGAAGAAGTTTAATATTTATTTAAACAAAAGCGCTAACATTTTAATACAGTTTTATTTTTGGAATAAAGCTTGCGATCATTTTATACTTCTAAGTGGTGGTTCATCTTTGTGGATTTAGCTGACACGTTGCCTGTTTTTTTGTTTTTGCAAGATCATCAATAGCAGATGTGACCTCCCACACACAACATTTCTGTTAAGACAACCCCTGTTACAGTAGCAACAGTCTACATTTATACCTCCAATACTTACATGACATCCCCTTGCACTAAGAGGTTGAGACTACTGGTGCTGACGTATGATTCCTCTCCATGCTCTGGACATATGTTAAACACATATATATATATATATATATATATATATATATATATATATACATATATAGATAGATATACACACACACACACACACACACACACACACATAAATATATATATATATATATATATATATATATATACACACACACACACACACACACACACACAGACACACACACACACACACACACACACACACACACACACACACACATATGCATACACATATATATATATATATATATATATATATATATATATATATATATATATATATATATATATATATATATATATATATATATATATATATATATATATATATATATATATATATATATATATATATATATATATATATATATATATATATATATATATATATATATATATATATATATATATATATATATATATACACACATTTATATATATATATATATATATATATATATAAATATGAGAGAGATCTATATATGGCCATATATATATATATATAATGCAATATACAGATGTATATAAATACATATATATATGTATATATATATGTGTGTATGTACATGTACATATATATCTATATATATATATATATATATATATATATATACACACACACACACACACACACACACACACACACACACACATATATATATATATATATATATATATATATATATATATATATATATATATATATATATCCATATCCTTGTGTAAAAATTACTGTTGTGTATACCTTCCCAGATGTATGACACTGTATTTCTCTGATATGTGTATATTTTGATATAAGAACATACGTGATTCAACAGTAATATCACTAACAAGTACTACACAATTGTAGAAGTCACAGCAATTGTTCAATACTATTCAGTATGTGTACTGACAGATATATTGGAGAAAACAATAACTGTCTTCACAGCTGTCATGGCTTAGTGGTTGACTGCTGTGACTGTAGTGTACAGGGTCCTATGTTCAAGATCTGCAAGGACTATTTATTTTGTTGCTGGGTAGAACAAGGGCTATTGAATACAGAGTGGTTAAGGTAGTTTTGAGATGCTTTAATCATGTTTGCATGTGTTTGCGTGAAGCTAAGTGCTGCTAACGTACGGTTAAATGTACAGGCACTTACACCGTGTAGGCTTCGCTTAATAGTGCGCAAATGTGCTTAGCTGTAATATTGCAGCAATGCTGAAACCTGCTAAGCATAGCTCAGCTCTGGCAACCAGTGCTCACATTCCAGTCTGATAACATAGCAGGGTAATGCCATCTTTAATAACTGTATTTAATGCCATGTACATAACATGCATCTATGTGCTGTCATTACAGTAGCAAGAGGTGTGAGTCTACTGTCTGGGACACTTGAGTATATATGGCTTGTACGACACTCTTTTCCATTTGAATGTGTTACATACATGGGTAGTATCCTAGGTTATATGCAGTCACACTGGCATGTAGTGAGCTCTTTCCCAAGTAAGAGTAGATTGCAAATTGTAGTACTGGGAAGCAAACAACCCTGCATGCAAATATGGACTCTGAGCCCTCACTGTTGTGTTACTGGTGTGTGAGCTGTGTCTCATTAAATATTTCCTACTGGATAATCATCTGACATGTGGAAAATAACTGTAGACTACTGTGTGTATAGTATATGTCAGTGAGGGCTGCCATCATGTAGTAACGGCATACCTATCGGTGTCAGACATATGTCTGTCAATACATTCTTCCTAATGCATAGCTAGTTGGCTAGCTGATGTCTGTCTGTCCTCTGTACAGATGTGCAGATGTCAGGTATCCATCTTGGATACTTACAGACAATATATGCTTGACTGACACTGACATGTCTGCCCAGCTGTATTATGAAGGCCACAGATAGGAATCCACACCCTGTATGCACCACATGCCATGGATACCTCAACTACACTACCACAGTCAACAGAACATGCTTAGGTGCAGGTCTCCAAGACAGACACTGACCATTTTATGTAATACATGTTGCATACATGTCAACTGGAGCACCTCACGGGCCCTCTGCAAGAGGCACCCAGATGATTGGCTGATGCATGTCACTCTCACCCTGAGGATCACCCCAGTGGTATCTGTTGATAGATGGCTTGCTGGAACATGGTAGGTGGCATGATACCACTGTACACATATCCCCTACACTTCCCATCTCTCCATGGACAATAGCCTGGTACACACTTATGAACACCCACACCGATGTACCCTAGTACTGACAAATGTGTACATGTGCATTACTGAGAATATCAGTGTCTGTGTGTTTGTAGACTTGTAGTTAGGATTACCCTGAGGACCTTCACACCCACCACACCCCCCATTGCCATAGTCAGATGTGGCTGCTGCTGTACCGGACATTACATGTACCTTGTTATGCTCTTCTCCCTAAGGGCTACCTGAGCCTTGCAGTACCAGCACAACACTGTTGTACAAATGGGCTGATAGGCATGGGATATTCACTCAGTTCTGACACGTGTGTGTATGTGTGCATGTGTGTATATACGTAGGGTACAACATTCTAAGGCTACTTTCTCCTATTACAATATGCACTGCCACACAGTATTAGGCATAGTGATGTTGCTGACCATAGAAGAGGCATGACAATGCATCACCCTACTATGCCTGTGGTGTGTGCATTAGATGCCTATCCCTATAGTTGCACTGTCGGGATGGACAAGGGGTTGTATTTCAGCCCTGGTCAATTCGTGATGGTGAGTATGTCAGAGTGTTATCATGGGTTTCAGTGCATACAATATCCACAGTGGTGTGTGGGTGCTGGGTATACTGTCTTTACACCATGGTACCCCCAGTACATGTCCCATGTTCCACTGTATGGGGATCACTGTCACCATCAACCATACAGGTAACTGATACCACTATCTAACCAAGTTATGCATGTGCTGTGTGCAACTTACCTGCAACACAATGGACACACTGCCAAGGTAGTTAGCACTGAGAGGCCCAGGTCTTTCAGATGTGTGTCTGACTGCTGTGTGTTTGTCAATGTGTATATGACAGAATGGCACACTATTTATTGTCCATAAACAACCAGTACATCCACCATTACCATACCGTACATGCCAGGGGAAGTTCTTCATGCAACATGTAGCCTGGAACACACCTCATCCTAAAAGCTGTGTGGTGTGTGCAATTAAAGCCACACACATCGGTAGCACTACATACCCAAGTAGGGGTCTAGTCCCAGTGTTGCCAAGTAAGAGTGTGTGTGTATGTGAAGGAATCTACTTCAGTTTGCAGAATATACATGTCCCAGGAGGTCATCTGTCCGAGAACTGCCTGGCATGGGTTGTTAATGACCTGCCCACAATCACCCCCCATGCCACATGCATTCAATATGCAGATGATTCGACTATCATCAGCACTGCCTCCAACCTGGCAGACCTCACTGCTTCAACCCAAGACACCTTCAACCTAATAGAAAAATGGTTCTCAAGTCGACAACTAGTTCTCAACCCCAACAAAACAAAACTACTTACTTTCTCACCCACTAACAAGACTCTTCCCCCCACCTTCTCTATTACATCCTCCAATGGAATCACTATATCACCAGAAGCTCACACAAAGCTATTAGGTGTTACCATTGATAACTCCCTTAAATTTGACACCCATTTCAATCTTACCATCAAAACCGTCAATAAAAAGCTTGGCTCTCTATAAAGTAAAACACTTTCTCACTCCTCACGCTAAAATTACAATTGCCAGCACACACCTACTATCAACTCTTTTCTATGCCTCCCCCTCTTTACAAACCTAAACAAGACAACCCTTAACAAACTTGCTTCTTGTTACAATCACATAGCTAGATTTGCCACAAATTCCACCTTTAGAACGCACCACTGCACTAACTTGAAGCAACTAGGGTGGTTAGAGTTTTCCAGCCAACTCCATTTCAACCAACTCAAAATGGCTCATCAGATACTGTATCACCCAGAGAAAACACCAGCTCTGAAAAACATCATTCACCCCTATATTAACCTGCAATCTTTACGCTCCTCCAATAAGATCTTAGCTCAAACTACCAAAGCCAATAATTCTGCTGGGGATTCTCTATTCTCAAACTTTGTAGGTAAAATGTGGAACTCCCTACCGACCATGCTCACCTCAGAACCTTCACTCCTACAATTCAAAAAAAGCTTAAACCCCATCTCAATACTCTCTGGCAATGTCCCTGTTCCAAACCTGATTAACCACTATCATTTACCCTTCTCTTACCTCACTATCCTTAACCGCTTTTTAACAAGGCGCCTCGCCTTTGTAACTGAACTATGTTTTTTTTTATATACTGCTGTTGTTTTTTTTTTCCCAAGATGTGATGTATCTTTATATTGTATTTAGAACTCAACTATCTTCCTTTTTTTGCATTAACAATGTTCATGTGTCTGTTATGTATTTGGAGCTTTTCTCCCCGGGCCTCCGCTGAAAATGGACATGTATCCAGTCGGACTCTCCTGGTTAACAAATGTAAAATAAAATAAAAAATAAATAAATAAATAAATAAAAATAAATAAATAAAATAAATTTCACAAGTATCATCCTGTGGACATACATTCCAACACAACTAGTGTTAGATGTGTAAATGCCGTCTTCTCCACTTTATAGGTGTGCAACGATACTGGGGTTGATATATATATAGCTGGGTGTGGCTGTTGTGGACACAGCCACCATCATTGCAGTTACTATCATTGCAGTTACTGTTGAGTGTATCCCCCCACTTAGCTGGCTGTAATACTGTACAGTTCATGTTAACAGGTTAGGTAGTTGTCTATCACACTATCTGTGGTTCTACAGCACCTCTCGCACTCCAAAGGGTAGGGGTGTGCCACACACACCAGCACACATATGTTTACTGAGTTGAGGACTGCACTACATTGGGTAAGGGGACATATACCCTGCCAGTACCATCATCAATGACATTAAACCAGCGGACTGCTTATTCCCCAATGTGTTGTGATTATTCTTGTTTGCTGGATTACATAGGCTACTATGTGTTCCTTGCACAGGTACATACATCCATGTGTACAGTATTCTCTGTGTATTGCATCGACACCAAAGCCTCTGTGTATGTTATACACAAACATGTGGTGTGTATCCCCAGTACACTTACCATTGTTCACTGTAGAAGGGCGGCTAACAGCAGCCATCATGCACTCACCTGTATACACCACCCAGACCTATCAGCCATGTGGCACATGCAGTAACTGTTATACAGACCAGTGACATGTGTTCACCTGTACCCAGGATATGGCACAGCCAAGGTGTCGCCACAGTGCCATACCCCTTGTAGGATATGACAGCAGACCATCCATCTGCTGACACATGGACAACTAAAACACAAACAGATTACATTATGGAGACCACAATCACTGAATGTTAATAACAGCTATAATGCATCATGGCTGGACAGCTACACTTCCTGACATGTAAGCATTAAACTTTACTGTTGACAGCATGTTACACAGCAGTACATTGGTACACCATAGTACAGTCATCACATGCATCTACCATATTAGCCTGTCCCTGCATCAATGTTATGGATGACAGGGATGTGGCAGAGATATCATCATATACATAGGTTGTATTGTTGGTTTGCCAGAGACCTAGGCTGAGACATATGTTTGACACCATGTGTGCGAGTGAGGGGTTTTAATAATTGATATGGCCATGGTGATGTGGTGTGTGTAGGTATGGGGTTGCCCTAGCTGTGTTTATATTGTGTGTGAGTATGCATGCACACCATTTTGCCATGTGACTGCCCTACACAGGTGTTTGTTGGACAGCTGCAGCCCATACCTGGCAGGGTGTGCAGTTCACCGCCTCCAGCCATGGACACAAGAACTGTGCCTGCCAGGGGTTCCATGGGCACATCCAGGTACAAGCCACGATATGGTAATCTCTCCCGATGATAACATATGTACGCTGGAACCAGGTCCCTCCTGGGACTGGCCAGTGCCATGTGCACATGGCCTGTTTTGGTGTGGTGTGGACAGTGCCCCCCCTGCAGTGCCGGGGCTGGTACTACCACTATGGGAGCAGCTTTGTGTCCTTGCACATCCACATCGACCTCCAGCTGCTGGTGTTGCTGGCCTACGTCCACATGGCCATCTCACCACTCCCACCACATGCTCAAGCATGGACAATCGACAGTCGAGGAGTTCCACCATCTCACCCTACCATCTATCCATGACCTCTGTATAATAAAGGAGGGCACCTGCAAGATCACAGATGTTGTCAGTTACAGCTGAATGAGTAGCCCTCTGCAGCCTCAGAGCCTGTCTGGTGTACCATTCCATATGTGCCTGCACCGCCATAACAGCCTTAAACATGCATCTGGTGGTACCAGATGTGGCACTTCTGCCAGGGGCACAATGACCAGCAGCCCTCCAGTGAGCACCCCTGTACATCTGCCTATGTGGTACCCTGCTGGACATCCAGCTATGGCTGTTATGTCCAGACACACGTGCCATAGATACCACAATGTCCTGTTCCATGCCACTGACTGCCAACTGTTCCTCTGCTATGGCCACTGGTGATGGGGTATGTATAAGCACTGTGACTGTGTGCGGGGATGGGGTGCATCACACCGGGATGTCAAACAATGGCTCAGCTTCAGCCTCTGACAACCCCACCTGTGCCTCAAAACACCTATCATCATTTTCAGTGTCTGTATGGACACCAGCATCAGATTGCCTGCAGGAGGGACCCTAACCCACCTCGCCACCTGTGAGGGGAAAACAAGAAATGCACTTTAAGACCTGTACGTCATTGCTTAACAGTACACACACGCACACACACGCACACACGCGCGCGCACACACACACACACACACACACACACACACACACACACACACACACACACACACACGCACACACCCTGACATTCCACCATAATACTTATCTGTCCCTGATTTTATAGACTGTCCCTAGTTTATTCTCTTAAGTTCCCCATCCTGCATCAGTCTTGGATACTTATAGTCAATAATACCAATCATTAACATATCATTCTTCTAATTGCCTAGAAAAGTGATCACAAAACATGACCTGTTACTCCATTACCTCTTTGACTTGATCAGAGTCAGTTTTTCATCCAGTGTTCAACCTGGGTTAGTCCAGACATCTTGAGCATGGCCCCCATATCTTAGGGACTACTACTGTCACTCAATAAGGTCATGCACATGAGTGTCATACGTAACTATTGTTCAGTAGATGCAAGATCTGTTGCTCTATTAACTTTTTATGTGGACTACAGTAATATTTGGAAACACTCCCTGGTGTTGTCTAGTAATTCACCAATGCATATGTAGTGCTGCATATGTGGGTATTCTTTCACCTTTCTGCTGACTGCAATTATAACAGTATCCCTGGTGTCTAGTTTCCCTCCCAATGCATGTTCCATGCTACAGACATTATTATATTATCAGTTGTCCTGAGATTACATGTCAGACAAGTATTCCTGGCGTCTCATGTGTCTGTCCATGTCCATGTATTGCACGATTTCAAAGGGAAGTCGAGAGGCATGAACAACCCCAAATCCACACATGTGCATACATGAACACACACGTGAACACTCACACATACACACACATACACACACACACACACACACACACACACACACACACACACACACACACACATCCTACATACATCAACCCCCTCTACTCCACCAAATTGCACTTACAGACAAAATAATCCCCCCCACACACACACACATGCACACACACACACACACACACACACACACACACACACACACACACACACACACATACACACACACACACACACACACACTTACAAGTGAGGTTGCACAAAGATGTTACACACAGACTTCCCATTACCCATATGTCAACATTCATGACATATGGCACTAAACAGCATGCAATGCAGCTATAGTCAATCCCTGCTAGCAACATTACACATCTCTGTGATGCATGGGTTGTGTTAGTAGGTGATGCCCTTTCCCCTGGAACACACTGCACTCATGTACAAAGTATTGTTGTGCACCTGTTCGGCACCCTGGCATGTACTGTGCACCATACCTCACAGGTATACACACCATTGCTGAATGTGTATTATTGTCTCAGTTATGTCTGCTGTGCTGCGCACAGCCCCTATGTGTTTGTCTGACACATACCTGGGATGATATGTGGACAGATGTCATTTGTGTATGCCTGATGTCTGATTTACAGATCTTATCATCAGCGGTGCATGTATGGCCAATACGATACAATTACACTGACAACCTTCAAACCTTGCCATGGCTATGGGGAGTGTACACACCCTTATTGATATGATGCCTTCTTCCTTGATATACCATGGGACCACATTACTGCATATGCTAACATTATACAAACCTGATATGTGACATATAACCTGTACAATCAAATGCAGTGTCAAACAAATGTTAGTTGTGCAGATGCTGATTGAGATGCATGCACTTTGTGGGTGCATATGTGTGCACGCCCTTATCATGATGGTTGTTGCACCTACTGTTATGTGTACTACAGCAGTCACTATTCCTGGCAGGGGTATACTAGCATGGGCCATCTGCATTTGCCAGTATTTGGTCAGTCTGCCCTCCAAATGTCCCCCAACTCTGCATGATTGCAAGGTCAACTAATGTGCACATCCCTTGGAAGTCACACAGTGCCATCATTATTGTTGTGGAGTCAGGTTATGTCTGCCACAGTTCCTGACCTTGACTGTGTGCAGATACAGCCATTTGTAGTTTCCTTTGGATCTCTGCTTCAGTGCACTGTTGTGTCATGATGACACCCCTCCCCACCTTCAGCCTTTTTGCAGATGCTTGACAACTATGGCCTACCCACGTGTGTCATTTTGCAGTGTCCTAAACCCTGAACACCATGTGTACCAGCCTAGTCCCTGCTAATGAATGGCAAACATGCAGGTGTACACTGGCACCAGCAAGGTACAGATGGGGATGGTGGGCCTGAGGTGGGGTGACTTGTTGGTTGTGCAGCAGATGTATCTTAATTGATACAGTCTGTAGGTATCTAATGAGGTCTTGGTACACCAATACACATTGCAATGCATGCCTTTTGAGGACCTTTTCTGTTATGCATACGCTACCTGTAGGGAGGCCTGGCTGATGTTTCCTGTGGTACAACTGTCCCATCTGATTACCCTAACCCATAGGCCACACTTATGCAGAGTCCACGCAGTTGTTGACATGGGTACTGCACAGCTAGTACTTGCTAGACATTCCTGCAACTCCCTCAGTGTTGTGGCATGTTACTAGACAGTCTGCATGACTGGTTTGCAATATGTGACATCATCTGTCTTGGATGGCCATCTGTTTATTTTCTACATTAATCCTGTCCCATACATCCTCGCCACATGCATGATTGTCTGCACTATTTTCCATGGTATATGCAGTGGTGAGGTATGGCTACATATCCAACTCCTGGGCACTACCTATTGAGTATGGGGTCCATGCCATGGCATGTAAGATGTGTGCAAGCCAAGGCTGCCTCTGTTGCAGGTAAGTGGGCACATTTGATGGCTAAATGTCTTGGACAGCAGACCATTTATTGGTGTGACATTGGAGACCTGTACTTTCTGGAAAGTCCATATTCATGAAGAATGTAAGCTGTCAGTACCTCAACAGCTGCTTCCAGTATATGTTATCTGGAGTGTATGTATACATATGCTTCCAGTGTTTGAGAAGGTATGTATTCCCCATATTTGCTGTCCTAACATAGAATTCCATATTACACATTCATTGCTAATGTTAGGACCACATTTCAGGTTGTAAGGGTTGTGGACTGTAGTATTGTGATATGCCGTAGTGTAGATCTGTAACAGTTGCTATTGTAAACTGGTATATACACTGTTGTAGCACTGTATATGGGTGATTTGTCAGACATGTCCCTACTGTAGGCCATTTGTCCCACCATTATGTTCATCTCTGTGCACACATTCTGCAATGACAAGATGTTAGTTATATTGCAGGAGTCTGACATACCCTTCAGATGCACCATCATGGTGACCTCTGTGATGCAGTGCAGTTAACAGCAACAATAAGTGAACATGTACAGCATGCATTATGGGTAGGTGTGTTAAATGTGTGCATGGAATATACCATGGCCATAAAATGAAAGGTGTATTGGCAAACCTGAACAAACACCATGCTCATCATATAAGCTGCTGCCCTGGAGGTATACCAGAGGGACCTACATAGCTGTGTGAGAGATATGATGTTAGTAGCCACACCTGTGGCATTGGTACAGAGTGGGTGCAGCATTACAGTACATCAATAGTACAAGCCTACAATACTACAGATTATGCACATCTGTTTATTACTACAACGCAGCAACATACTATATATATTTCATCTCACATATGCATGATCTAACTCTACAGATGTGGATGGATACACAACAGTGGTCTACTGATGTGCCCTGTGGCCTTTCCTGCATGCTCCCCTGCCATTGTGTGGGTAGCACCCACCTCCCATATGCTCTCTGCCAGGTGTTGTGTTTGCAGATGGGCAGGTGCCCCGAGGCTGGCAAGGAGCTCCTCAACATGTGTTGGTGGGCTGGATGGCATGACCCCCCCCCTGTTGCAAGCTGGCCCTCCCTGACCACAGCAGCATGTCAACGGGCATGGCAGAGTAGATCAGTGCATCGTTGGACCTGCTCATAACTACGGTTATGCAGGCCATTGTTTACCCTGTGGACAAGATCGTTCCACAGGGTGGTCCACTCCTGCAGATCATAGGCTGTATGGCTAAACAAGGTGTGGTAGTGCTGCACCAGGTATGAGATAATGACATAATTTTCCTCCACTGTATACATTAGCAAGCGTTCCCTCGACATATTGTCTGAAAGAATTAAAGATGGAAACAGGTCTGAGGACCTCATACTGCAAGGTTATCATAGTTGTTAATACACATCTCTGTCTCCCCCCACACCATATCAGCAACAACAATCTGATCACACACTCAACATGTATGTCTACAGAAGACCTACCACTGGGACATATGTCATATTGCACAAAAATTTGTGCTATGTGTTTGTAGTCATGTTCCATGTTGAGACACTATCATTGGTGGCCTATTATGGGCAATGTCACTAGCATGCCATTGTAAGGGCCGCTATGGTTCCATATATGCATGTGTCCTGTTTGCTATGTGACTGCTGCACATCTGTTGTGTTGTGTTAATGGGGATATCTATGCATGCTGTTAGACATAATCCGGGAATGTGTGAACTATTCCTTCCCAAATATGTTCTATAACAGTGACACAATAGCATGTTTAGGAAACAGTTGCCAGCAGAACCACCTCTTCCACCTCATCTGGCCATGTTACCAGGCCACATCACATGTGGGACCCACCATGGGACTGCCTCATCTACTGGTCCTGCACTACCTTCAGGTGGAACCACATAGGGATGGTGTTCAACCCCTCCTGGGAGCACACACAGACAAGATCCTGTCACTCGAAGTCAGGTCCATGGTCTGGTGCATAGGGAGCTTCACAGAGACTTGGGGGATGTGTAACAGCACCTTGAGGCCCTCAGTACACACTCACAGGGACTGCATACTCCTTCTGCTCAGCTCTTAACCCAGGCACCTTCAGGGCCATGAAGATTATATTGTGACTGCCCATGGGTGGGGACCTTGGTCCCATTGTTTCCACATGAGGGCTCATGGGCTTCCACATCACAGACAACACTCCCCTTCCAGGGTGTTTACCCACCACATGTGTCATATACTGCCCCAGTATGCTGCCTTCTCTATCTTTCAACCCAACCTACCTCCACAAATGTACCTACTATCCTTCCCCAAATTACCAATCCCACCTTCACAGACAAGGGCAATGTGTTCCCAACAAGGGGTTCACACCTGACATAACCATCCATTTTTCACCCACTTACTGCTGCATACATATGTGTGTGTGTATTGATATGTGTGATGTTCCCTCACACATATCGTGCAGCACTGTCATTCAACAGTAGGGGACATGTATTTATATAAATATGTGCGTGTTTGTATATATGTAGACATACACACACACACGCACACACACATATATTCATGTGTATATATATATATATATATATATATATATATATATATATATATATATATATATATAGTGCATTCAGACATCAGGTCCACACTCTCTATCTCTCCTTCCTGCACAGCTGCACTGTTCTGCCTTGCTACAACACAGACAGGTGCCACATGTGGACACAGCCTAACATTAGGGGGGTATACACAAGGACAGATTGCAGGTAAGCCTATTACACACCTATGACATTTGTGCATGCTACATTACATGCTAACATGACTGTCCTGCAAGTGGTGGGCTCTGGAACTCGCATGTCTATCATAATGGCATTACTTCCACCACCAGCTATTGGCCACACTAATATGCATTTCTTGCAGTACACAACACATACTATGATGGCTTACATCTTGTCAGTCAGTGCTGACCTGCACAGATGACAGGTGTGGCCCAATGCCCACAGGGACAGACACTAATGTCAATTGCAGTTGTTCAGCTTGACATCATTACAACAACTATACCTGATGTCACATATAAATCATTCCACATCATCTGACCCATTATTATGGACCAAGTACTACATTCAATTACATGCCTATATGCTTCACATACCTGTTGTGGGAATGTTGTCTCTTCTGGATACAGTTTGCTTTGTGGATGGATGGATGGATGTGTGTTTGTTGTTTTTTTTTTCTTTCTTTCTCTCTCTTACTCTCTCTCTCTCTCTATCTCGGTCTCTCTCCACTAAATGCATTGAGCTGCCTTGAATAGATTGCAACACTGATTTTGTAGGTGATACACATGATCAGGTGATGGCCTCTGCACCAATCAGTGTCCACCACCTGCTACCAGGATTCAGCCTGCTGTGTAGTACTTCCAATTACCACTGTCATAACAACCCAGTACTATAAATTCCTACATCATGTGGAGGTGGTCCTTTTACCTTTCCTGTATGGAGGACATCCTTCCTGTGTGTGTGCAGCAGTGTTACAGACAGCAGGTAGCAATACCTCTTACAAGACTCAGGCTCGCTACATATTTGTATAAGGTTCCAGACCTCCAGGCAGTGTGATTACTGTTGTTATATGCATTGCATACCACTAGTGTTACAGGGTTTGTGTGGTTTAGCATGGAATTGAGTCTATATACATAGCTCTAAACTGTGGGCCTATCCACAAGATGGCCAGATGATTGCCTGGTATGTTTTGTCTGTCCACCAGACAGGTCTTGTGTCAGATATATCACAGGCATTCTGTCTGTTGAGTGCTATTAGTACATGGCTACATCCATTTGTGTTTCTGACTTCATATTCCTGACTAAGGGTATGTTGCAAACTATCCTGTAACACCAGCAACTTTCTCAGTGATAACAACACTATTGCAAATATGGCCCTGTGTTCCGGCCTCTGTCCTCCATCTATATACCAGGCTTTGTCCATATGACATGCAGTAAGAGGTTGTTATGTAGTGGCCTGTGATTATGTCATGCTGCCATTCCTGCCATAATTCCAGTGATGTTGTAGTCCCCACACATATTGTGGGGTAGGATCCATATATATGTGGGCTACAGCTGGACAAATCATGTGTGCCCTTCTGCAATCCAGAGGTCAGTGTATATAACACTGTTATATACTCCTGTAAGTCAGACCATGGGGAGGGGTATGCACGATATATAACCTAGGCTGTTACAACATGTGAGGGATATCAGTAGTAAGACACCTTAAGATAACTGGCTGTACATTTTCATACATTTCACATTGAGAAGATTGGTGGCCTAGTGCTTACTGACATACAGACTGTTCTGTTTGTCAGTGTGATAGTGATGTTTTAAGTTAAGCATTGTTATGTAACAGATACATCCTCATTGTGACAACTTAGCTCTTTTCCCCTAGGGGTTGAGTAACGAGTGTAATTGGAGGCTGCTGAACTATAGCTGCATTACTTACTGTTGATTGATTGTTATCCTCTGGCCCAGTCTTTCTTTACTGTTGTACTACTTGAATGCCGTGGCTTGGACAGCAACATATGCTATACTTTCGGATTACTGTATAAAATTATCTGCTTGAGAGTTGCATTCCTCAGTTAGTATGTATTTCAAACACCTAACAGCTATATGACATGGCATATACAACTGTAATAGTACACAAATAAGCATTTCTTATGTATGCAAATGTGTGTGTGGTGTCATATCCTTTGACTTCTCTGTGGGTATACATAGCTTTATATGTTAGGCAGAGATCACCTCTGAGTAGGCGATATGCTACCGAGTAAAGCTGGAGTTTTTTGAGGCGGTCAGTGTAGGGCATTTGTTTGAGTCCAGTAATCCTCTTTGTGGGGTACTTCTGTGGCCTTTCCAGCTGCTGCTGCAGATGTCTTGTGAGGTACATTCCAAAAGGGGCGTTGTACTCTATAATGGGTCTAATGAGTGATGAGTAGAGGGTAACGATGACCTCTTTTTTCCTGCGAGAACCCTTTTATGATGAGGTGTGCCACATAGAAGGACTTTCTGACTACTGTGGTGCTGTGACTATCAAAGGAGAGACTACTGTCCACCTGGGTCCCAAGGTCTCTTATCACGCATTCGGTGTTAAGTAGATTGCTGCCTATGTGGTAGTTCATGGGTACAGAGTTTTTCCAAAGGGGATGACAATGCACTTTTTGGCATTGAGCTTGAGGCCATGGCTCTGACACCAGGCATCTGTCTCAGAGAGGCCCTTCTGTAGGATGTTCACATCATTTGGGGACTTGACTATGGCTCCTAGTTTGCAGTCATCTGTGAACTTCATTAGCCAGCGGCCTTCTGTGTTAGCCTGTACTTCACAGAAGTAGATACCAAACAGGAGCAGTCCCAGGACAGAACCCTGTGGTACTCCACTTGTCACTGGTTTGAGGTCAGATTTGGAGTCTGCAACTTTTACAGTGTGGGTTCTGTCAGTGAGCCAGTTGGCAACTCATCTTGTGACGTAGGGATTTATGCCTAGTTTATTGAGTTTAGCTATAATTCCAGAATGGGGGATGGTGTCGAAAGCCTTGGCGAGGTCAAGATAGGCTGTGTGAACTACTTTACCCTCGTCTACAGCTTTGGTGACTGCTTCAAAGAAGTCTATCAGGTTTAGGAGACATGATCTGCCTTTCACAAACCCGAACTGGGTGGGATCCAGAGTTTGGAGGTTACCAATGTCTTTGTTTATGAGTTCCATGATGATACGTTCCATGGCTTTGCAGAACAGGCTCATCAGGCTAATAGGTCTATAGTTCCCGGGATCAGTGGTGGCTCCCCCTTTGTGGAGTGGGATAACTGTTGCTGTGCGCCATTCAGTGGGCACAAAGCCTGATGTGAGGTTATTATTATACATGGTGCTTAAGTGGGGAGCCAGTTCATTCTGAAGTTCGTGTAACACGCAGCCTGGGATGTTGTCCAGTCCCATGGATGCTGTGTTTTTGGCTTTAGAGAATGCAGCTTTCACCTGCATAGTTGTGATTACAGGGACTCTGCATTCTTCCTTTATAGATATGGGCCCTTTATGGGGTGGGAGATAAAGTTAGCACTGAACCTATCCTGTGTAGGCATTGCTTACTCCCGTGCAAACAGGCTTAAACCTGCTTACTGCTGCTTAAAAGTGCTTGCTCCCATTTACCCCACGATAATGTCTATATATATATATATATATATATATATATATATATATATATATATATATATATATATATATACATATATATATGTAGACATATATATCTATAGATGTATACACACACACATATATATATATATATATATATATATATATATTTACACACACACACACACACACACACACACACACACACACACACACACACACACACACACACACACACACACACACACACACACACATACATCTACATGTCTAAATACATTTCCTGTACTGTTGAATGACTGTGCTGGATGATATGTTTGTTAAAACATCAGGGTTATGTATATCTGACATTGCTTAGTGGTAAATCACTTCGGCTATGGTGTGCAGGGTCCTGGATTCGAGACTTGCAAAGGCTGATTATTTTGTTGCTGGGCAAAACAAGGGCCATTGGATACAGAGTGATAAAGGCACTTTTAAGCAGTTATAAGCAGATTTGCATGGGTTTGCACGATGGTAAGCAATGCTAACATCCGTTTAATAATGTTTACAGTTAGCCTCTAAATTGCTTATCCTGTGTAGGCATTGCTTACCCCCGTGCAAACAGGCTTAAACCTGCTTACTGATGTCTAAAAGTGCTTGCTCCCACTTACCCCACGATAATTTCTTTAAAAGAAAAGAAAAAGGCTTGTTAGGAAAGTGGTGAAAAAGGGGCACAAAGAGGGAAAGACAGTAGGGAATATAGCTAGGGATGTACAGGACGGGTGTAGGGAAGGTCCATAGCTGCCCATTTCTTCTACAGCAACAGCTGCACATATATACTGATTTTAGAGGTAGATTTGGGCACTCATACCTCTGAGACAGTGATAAGAACAACAATAATATGTTGTGAAGCCAATTAGACCAGTTTACATGTGTCCAGTGGACACATGTGTGAAATGGACAGCTATGTATGGGATGAGATTTTTTTTGGGAACAGATTCCCCCTTTTTTTTATTGTGAGAGTGGGAAGTATGGGAGGGATAGTAGATATATTTGGGGAGGTAGGTTGGGTAGGATGACAGACAAGACAGCATACAAGAGTGATATAGGACACATGTGGGGAGTAAACACCTTGGCTGGGGAGGGGTGTTTGGAAGTTAGAAGCTCATGAGCCCCCTAGTGGAAACAACGGGACTGTGGTCCCCACTCATGGGCAGTCACCACTGCACCTTCATGGTCCTGAAGGTGGCTGTGCTGAGGGCTGAGTAGGAGGGGCAGGCTGACCCCCTAGAAGCACCACGCAGCCCTCAAGCTGGGGTAGCAGATCTCTGAACTCCCTGCTGAGCTCGCTATGCACCAGACCCTGGACCTGAAGACGGGTGGCAGTATCCTGTCCGTGTCCGCTGCCAGGGGGGGTGAGCCCCATCCCCTGAGGCGGTTTCACCTGAAGGTGGTGCAGGACCAGCAGACGTGGAGGACCCGGGGTGGGCCCCAGAGGTGCTGGTGCCCGGTGCCATGTCCAGATGAGGTGGGAAAGGTGGGTCTGCTGGGACCGGCCTTTCCAGATGCGCTATGGTGTTTCAATTTTATAACATATGTGGGTTAGTAATAGTTAACACATTCCAGGATTAGGTATAACACCATGCATAGATATTCCCATTAACTCAAATCACCAGAGATGGAACAGTTGCATAGCAAACAGAACACATGCATATATGGAACCACAGTGGCCATTACAACAGCATGCAGGTACATTGATGGCAGCATGACACCAATGTGGGAGTATTTCAACATGACACATGCATAGAAACAAATTTCAATATTTATCAAACAATAGGACATATGTCCCAACAGTAGAGTTAATTGTACACATACCCATTGAGTTGTGTATTTAGATTATTGTTACAGATATGGTGGGGGGAGAGAAAGATATCAATTAACAACTTGTATATCCCTGCAGTTCTCATTACTTTCTTAGTCGGTGCTGTAATCTGTACCTTACAGGTATTATTACACTGCCCTATGGCCTTAATTTGGACAGTGGTATGGGTATAGACAACTATATACATGAACTGTGTTTTACCTGCTGTATACACCTCTTACCTGGTTTAGTTGTGGAGGTATTTTTTGTTAACACTACCTGACTGTTTCTACACATATTCCCAGATTCCAGGTTGATGTTATGCACATACATCTCCATCTCTTATTGCATACTCTCTGGCCAAGTCTTGACAACAAGCAGATAAAACTGGGACATATTTTGACAATTGATCTTATAAACCTTTGGTGAGTTGCTACAATGACAGTTTTGTTTTCATATACAGTTTCCAAATATTTACAGGTCTGACAGTCAGTTATATGACATTAAATGCTGCCTAAATGTCAGAGATCATCACACTGATATGCCAGGGGGATAGGGTAAGAGACAACAGATATGGGCCACTTATCTGGACATTCTGGACAAGTCTGTACAGTTGAGGGGTATGATTATGCATACAGCTTACTGCCACTTCCAAGATTCGAACCATGGCTGCTGTGTCTGCTAAAAATAAAACAGTGTATATCACAGTTGAGTGTGCTATATAGATATTGCTGTGTATCTCTTCTCTGATTTCTGTCTATAAGTCTCCCATGGTTTTACAATCTGACCTTGTAATTACAACACTCTTATACAGGGTTTTCTAGACAGTCTTATTATGTAGCACTGTATAGATGATAGTGATGAGTAATACCTTATTAGTCAGAGAAACTGCAACACTAACACTGCCATACAATGCCAGACTAAACAGTACCAGTCCAGGATTTCAATCTTTTATTTCTAGGCACAGTTTTCATATCTGACATACCTCTGTGGGGGGGGGGGGGGTGTTAACACCACCTTAATGTTGCCACACATATTACCAGATTCCATATTATTATTATGCATATACCTCTCACTCTATTACTGCACACACACTCTGGTCATAGCTTCACAACATGGGGGTGGGGATGGGACATACTTTGCTTTGCTTATTACTCTCATAACAATTTGGTGAGTTGCTAGAGCGACAGGTTTGTTCTTATAGATGTATTTCTGACAGTTATGATGTCTGACAATCAGTTGTATGTCATCTGCTGCCTACACGTCTGTGATCATCCCACTACTTTGCCAGGGGGGTAGAGTGACAGGCAGGAGAATTATGCCAATTATGTGGAATTTTTGACAATATCTGTACAGTTGTGGGGTATGATTCTGCATACAGCTTACTACCACTCCCAGGATTTGAATCATGGCTGTGTGTGCTAAAAATACAACACTTCACGTTTCAGTTGAGTGTGCTATTTGGATTATATCTATCTTTTCACTGTTTTCTATCAAATTTCTCTCAGTTGTACAGTATGGCCTTGTGATTACAACAGTCGTATACAGACATTCCTACACATTTTATTTATGTAGCATAGTGTGGGTAACAGTGCTTAATACAACAGTACTAGTAAGAGATTGAAACACTACATTACCATATGATACCAGAGTAAACACAAGCAGTCCAGGAGTTAGGCCTTTATTGCCAGGCTGTTACCCTTTTATTTACATGCAACCTATACGAGACTCTTCCTGACATATTGTTTGGTTTATTCAGTACATGCCATACACAGTACAGGTTTTATACTGGCAATTAACTCTCTGCTATTTTTAGATTTATTTCTTATGACAGTACATACAAGATTATTACTAACCTGCCTTGTGATGCAACCTCTGCAGCCTAAAGGCATAGGCTTCCTGATTCACAGCCTGCTCTGCTGCTGCTGTCAAAGACATAAGAGGAATATCTAGCCATACCTATCCATGATATACATGAGCTGGCAATTATTAAATTGGTGCTAGGATGAGTACTTACACACGGCTGAGACATCACCCAACTGCCTGGCTTCTTGGATTCACTGATACAAGAGCTCCCTCTTCCTCTGGTTCAGGTCAGCATAGTGATGCTTGATCTGCTCACCAGTTCAAGGGATGCCAGTGGCACTGATGAGGTCACGGACGAGATGGTCGCAGGCTTCCGTTTTATATTGGGAACCCTGGCACTGGTCCTGCAGCAGTCTCTGTTCATGGCTTTTAATAAGGAGTCCTGCCATAACTTTGGACTCCAGGATGCCCCAGTGCTGCACCCGAAAGTGTGGTCCTTCTCCCACACCAGCCATAGTGCCTACAGAAGGAAGCTGCAACCAGTTATGAGATGTATTCCTGCCTGTGGGGTTTAAATAGGGCCAATTTCCAGCACTTTGCCATGACTGGATGGTTTTGAAAATGCTAAGGTATGGGCAAACCTGCTTACCTAAGGTTGGCATGGCTTAAAGGGGTATACCAATGGACAGATTGATTTAGCTGGGCTACACATTGCTTACACCTAGTAAGCAGAGATATGCAATGCTTAGCGTTGCTTATTTTTACATTTGCACACTATTTGCTGTTTGGCATTGATTTATCATTCATTAGATGTTATATATTTGTTTAGTATCCATTATTCATGTGTACGTACACTGTATGAGGTCCTTGTGTTTATTGGGGGATTTCACCACTTTTTTACAATGACACCTCGCATCTGGACTTAATGCAGTACTCCAATTCACATATTTATGTTATGTAGTAGGTTATACAACATAAAACTGTATATAGATTCCTTTCACATGTAAATTGTGATTTTGCTATAGTGAGGATCTGTTTGGGGATACCTCAATTTTATGTACTGCTGTGATGGCTTACTGGTTAACTGCTGCGACTATAGTGTACAGGGTCCTGAGTTCAAGACCTGCAAGGGCTGTTTATTTTGTTGCTAGGGAAAACAACGGCTGTTGGATACAGAGTGATTAAGGCACTTTGAAGCAGTCATAAGTGGGTTTGCGTGGGTTTGCGTGATGGTAAGCAATGCTAAATTTCGGTTAAATATGCTTACATGGAGTTAGCTTCAAAATTGCTTAAACTGTGTGCGCATTGCTTATCCCATGAAAACAGGCTTAAACCCACTTACTACTGCTTAAAACTGCTTACTCCTGCTTACCCTCGCATTAATTTAGACAAAAATGAAACATGGCTCTTGGGAAAGTGTTAGATTTGGACACTCTATGGATTTATCATTCATTACACATTATACCTTCATTTCATATCCCTGATTCATGTGTGCATATACTGTATGGGGCACTTGTGTTTATCTGTGGATTTTATCACATTATTACAATGACACCTCACATCTGCACTTAATGCAGTACTCCAGTTCACAAATATATGTTATTTAGTAGGTTATATGGCAAAAAAATGTTCATACAGTGATTTCACATGGAAAATGGAATTTACTACAGTAAGAACTGAACTGGGAATGACTGCTCGCAAAGCAAACGCTCTGACCACTACACTATTGAAGTAGTGCTTCAATTGCCTGTATCTTGCTATTTATCTTCTTGTGCTATTTAAGCTACAGTATGCATAGCTAAGCAATAGGCAAATGGTTAAATTTAATCTTTTTTATAAAAAAAAAATTCTCTACTGCTATTTTCTCTAGGAAGGGACAGGTTTCACTTATTGCTTTGGATTCCTGTGTGCATCTGTACATTTGGCAGACATCCTAGCAACCCCCCCCCCCATACATCTCAACCTCTTCAGGCAAACTAACTGGACAATGCCTGACAAACTGCGGCACAACTATGGACATATTTTCATTATTGCTCTTATAAACTTTGGACATTTGCTAGAGTAACAGAATCTGTTTTAATATACATTTTCTGAGAGATTTGAAGTCTGACACTGAAATGTATGTTATTATTTACCTACTTCAATCCTGAGATCATCCCAGTGATTTCCAGGACAAATGGGGTGCTGTATGGGTGAGAAATCTGGACCTTCTGAGATTATTTGTACAGTTGGGAAGTATGCAGCCTCCTATGAGCCTTCCCGCTCATTGTCATTGCCAAGCGGCACTTCCTGAGTGCAGGGGCATGTGTAATGTGAAAGCTCTGCTCTCAGATACACCCTCTGCACTCGTCCATGCTTCATGTCCGTTTAGGAGCAGAGGCAGTGTGCCTTCATTACTATGCATGGCATGCTGCCATGCTGCCCTTAAATGGTAATTTCTGTGCAGGAATAACTTATTCCTGCATGGCAGATTAGTGAATCCTGGGGAATGCCATTGTATAATAGCAATAACTGACTCTGTGGTTCTGGTATACTGAAATTTACCCACGGTTGGTTTTATTTAATCACTCAAGCTTCACCCTCATGATTAAACCACACCAACCTGGGTAAATCTTCAATATACCACACCTTATATATAAGGTTATATAGTATATATATATATATATATATATATATATATATATATATATATATATATATATATATGAGGTTATATAGGATATATATATATATATATATATATATATATATATATATATATATATATATATATATATAGATATATGTATGTATATTTGTGCGTGCTTGTTTGTGTCACTATGTGCCTGCATGGATGGTCATAGTAGTGAAGTTATCTATATATCATAAAGGTATATAAATGTCTGCAGATATGCTGCAGACAAAACAAGGGAAAAAAGATCATTTTGTGTTATGTGGTCCAACAGAGGGCAAACGTGATTCTAAACATGTAGTTGCAGCAACAGATGCATGTGGGAAACAGTGTTTACCATGTATGGCACACAGCAGTAGTGACGATAAAAAAGAATAAGCAGAGTATAGGAGAAGAAAATAATGGTACACACAGCAGGGAAATAAAATGTGCAAATGGTGGGGTAGTGCAGAGGATAGTGAGAGTATATGTTTTTTCACAGGGTGAGGCCTCCTTTTTCATAAGTAAACAAGTAATGCGTATACCTCTGCCATGGTAAGGACCTACAAAGCAAACAGACACAGCAGCATCATGCCAGGAAAGGGATCCTATACCTTAGCATTCAACTTATGCCAAATACGGAGCCTAGCTACCTGGGACCATGCCTCAACTGTACAGATTTTTGCAGAATGTCCAGATTTTGGCCTCATATTTCTGGTCTGCTTTTCATAAAATTATGATTTTCTGTCCAACTAGTGGCAAATCATTAAAGACTGAAATTAGAAGATAATGACAGCCATTTGAGTTTCAAATTTCATATCCTTCAGAAAATTCATGCTAATGCAAAACCCGTTATTCTATCAACTTTCTAAGTTTGTAAGAGAAATATTTAAAAATTGTTCTTATTTCTGGGTCTTTGTCCCACTTTCATTTATGGCTTTGTGCAGGTTTCTTCCTCTAAGAGGTTGAGAGGTATGCTTGGGATACATGTTCCCACAAGGTGACCGTCCCCTATGGACTGGCATGTTTTGATTGTGGTCAGCCATCCAACAAGCCTATGCTGCTAAATCTTCATTGCATTTGATCTCAGGCAATGCATCTGTAAAACAAAAGAATGGCATGTAGACACCCAAAAGAAGCACACACTACCCAGAGGTGTGAACCATGTCACTAATACAACCCTGTGATGCTCCACAAAGCACAACTATCAGAGCAACACATTCCTGTCTGCCTGCAACAAAAGCGGTATCACAACTGACAGGATATAGAGCATTGTACACACAATCCCCCCATACTAAAGTCTAAACAACCACATTAACAATAACTGAGCCTCTAATACTGTGAGCATTCATAAGTGAGACACAGAGATGTGAGCTATACATACGTGTTTTGCAAAAACAAAAGCCATATGTAATGCCTACACACTTGCATTATGTCCTAAAATAAAGAAAAAAACAACGAAAAATAAATATCTATTTGAATTTCCATAGGGATTACAGTGGTGTTACTGTGTCTGCATCTATGACAAAAAAAATTCTGTCAGATATGTCTACTGGTTCACTCAGACATAAAACTACAGTGACAAATAATTAATTCTCAGTTATTTTCTCTTCCTTTTCTTTTGCATCTCCCAATCAAAGGAATTCAGGAGAAAATAAATACATAAATAAATGAAAACCTCTCCCACTCTGTGAAACCATAGCAAACTGTTTTCTGTAAGTGTAACAAGTAGCTGTAACAAGTGGTACCAAACTCAGCATCTAAGATTTATGTCTTTTCACTTTCTGAGCAAATGTTATTTTCTATTATTTTCTTTTTTTAACTTTTAATTCAGATTACAAAGCAATGTTTCTTACAGGAAAGTTAAAAAAAAAAAAAAAAAAAAAAAACGGAATCACGTAGTCATTTTACATAGCCATGCAAACATCCAGAAGGTGCAGAGCAAGGAGCAGAGGAGACTGAGGAACCCGCGGCTGCTTCATGTGAGGGCCGTCATATGTGGGGAGATAATTGGAGGCTACCCGTGGCCCCAGGTTCGGTGGGTGTCAAACATCGGCTATGGTCCCACCTCCAACCTTCAAGAATGCTAACCTCCTTTAGATCCCAAAGGACCTTATCCATCCTCACCCCAAAACTATCATTAAGGACAACATTGTCTTACAACCAGATCTTTCAGAAGATAATCTAATAACAAGTCCTTGAATATAGTGAAAACCATAGTCTTCTGTCTCATGTTCAATATGACTTTAAAAAAGTCATTAACACCTTTATAATCACATTTTCAATCAGGTGACCATGTCTTTTAATACTTTCCCTGAATTTGATCGAATGTCCATTTGGTCGATGAGTGATATAGGAGGTGCTTAATATCAAATGTACGGATAGCCGAATTTTCAAAATGTCGAGGGATTATATTATCATGAAAGGTGATAGGGATTGGGGTAAGATTGTTTTGTGTGTGGGCATTTGTGTGTATGTTTGTGTGTCAGGGTTAGGGTCATGGATAGGTGGAGAAGACTGGTTTTGTATGTCTGTGTGTGAATGTATGTATTTTAGGGTTAAGGTCATGGTTGGGTAAGGTGGTAGATGTAATGTTAGTCTGTGTTTCTGTCTATGAGTTTGAGTGTGTCTTATGTAGTGGCAGCATTACTGGAAGGATTCTCATAAGCTGAAGTATAGGCTTAGGGTTAGGGGAAGGGGAAGCTAATTCTACACCTCAAGTTAATAAAAAATAAAATAAAAACCTTACTGAAATGCTGCCACTATTCAGACAAATTTGTGGCTAGTGTTGTGGGGGAGATGGGGAGTTTGTGTGAAGATCAGGAGAGGAAATACTTTCCCTTTCTCATTCTTTTGTGTTTAGTAATTTCAGGCATTCAGTCTTCTGTATGTTCAGACTTCGTAATGCCATTTTAATCACGTCATTAAGAACATTCAGTCATATAGAAGACAACCCTTCTAGCATTAAGAAAAATATATTTTTGAACTAGCGAAATTTTCACTGATGCAAAATATGTTTGAAACTATGGACAATATATTATCTCTCAGCAAGCTCAGACATTGGGTTTCTGGAGAGTATATTGTCAATATTATATACTGAAAGGCATCACAATGTGGAAAGACTGTTGCATTGGGGATTGTGCAAATGTTATAATAGTGAAGTAGTTGAAAAACACTAGAAACATGAGCAACAGAGCATTATAGAAAACAATGAAGTTTATATCACATGGGATCACCCATTACCAACAGTTCAAAAATAGATGCGAGAAAACCAGATATAGTAGTCCATAAAAAGAAGACAAAGGTGCATTGATAATTGAAATTGCTACACCCAGTGACTACAGTGTCTTACATACAGAGATACACAAAGTCTTAAAATACCAGGATTTGGAGGCAGACATGAAGGCAATGTGGAAGAATACAGAGATATGATGGAATTACTCCTCTTTTCATGGATAGTTTGGCATTTAAAATATTGGTGCATCCACTAAAGCCACAAGTATATAGCAGTTTTCATGGTATGTATTTAAATGAGGGTAGGGTCCATAAATATCCATGAATCTGCACATTTTGATGAAGTACTCAGGTGACAAAGCAACTAACTTGGTTCCACCAAACACCACTGATATCATTTGCTAAAGAACTCATACACAATTCTCGCATATGTTCGTACATCATGGTGTGAGTTAGCAGTAAGTTTCACTACTCCTGATTCAGAAATCCCATTTCCAGCATGAATCACAGAATACCAAGACATTCATGGTGAAGACTGATGCTATTACTGCCTGCTAAGAGAACAAATTCATGGTCTTTCTTCGGTGCTGCCAGGTGAGGGAGTGGCTGCTGGCAGCCCATGTGGTTCCTTTTAATTTTTTTTAAGTGTTAAAGATGAAAGCATTTACTAGAGCTTTAATAAAGTCTCTCTTTCAATTTGAAAATTTGAATAACTTTTTGAAACATTCATGGCAAATAAAACAGCAAGCAATGTGATTAATTATTGTCTCTGAAATAATGACATTCATAGGGAGCTGTTAATTGAAGTTAGAAGTTCTTAGTGAATTTACTCCTGTGTAGCAGTTTCAGTGATCAGTGCTACTTTTGTCTTCTTTTCATGGACTACTATATCTGGTTTTCTCACATCTATGTTTTGAACTGATGGTAATTGGTGATTCCCATGTGACATAAACTTCATAATTCTATAGCTTGAACTTTATTTCTAGATGCCAACACTGTTTTCAGTATTTATTTATTTATTTTATTTATTTACATTTGATAGCTGGTAGTGTCCAACTGGGCAAAAAAGACCATTTTCAGTGGAGACCCAGAGAGAAAAACTCCAAAGTAGAGTTACAATAGTTGAAGTAATAATGCATGGTACAGTACATAGGTTACAAAAACAATAAAAACATAAAACATGATACAGTATAGACAAGCTAAGAATTATGTACACATAATTACAATAGGGATAAAAAAGAACTTAATATATAAGTCAATATTTAAAGTTAAATATATATTTTTTAAAGTAATGTACGTCTGATGGAAGAGTAATATTGCTGAGAGCCAAAAAGTGACAGAGGAGAGTAAGAACAGTCAAGAGCAGGGTAGGGAATTAGCTTAGCCAGAGGAAGTGCAGAAGCATAACTAGTGATTTGAGAAATATATTGTTATGAGCTGTTTGAAGTTGAGTATCAGGAATGGATAGTAGGTGCTGGGGAAGAGAATTCCAAGATTTGGCTATTGTGTGGCTGTATAAAGAATCACCATGAAAGTTGTGGGTTTTGATAACTTTGAGCAATATTTTATCAGCTGATCTGAGTGAGGTAAGATTAGTATATGGTTGAACAAGGACTGATTGGGCTGGGCAATAGTCTATTTTATGGATAACAGAGTGTACTACTGTTAGCTGGTTTAGGGTGAGTAAGTTTGGGAGTTCAGTCCAGTTTAGTTTTTGTAGGGCAATGCAGTAGTGAGATCTATGGGAAAGATTTGCGGCAAATTTAGCTACTTTATTATAACAAGATTCAAGGTTATTCAAGTCTGATTTACGAAGATTTGTGAAGACCTGAGAATAGTAGAGAAGGGTGGGTAGGAGGTGAGTCCTGGTAGTAGCTATTCTAGCATGATTAGATAGATAAGGTTTAGCCTGTACAGAGCACCAAGTTTTATATGGACTTTTTTGATTGTTAATGCAATATGTATCAACGTTGTTCATTTGTATTTTATTGTCTATTGTATACAGTTTTGCTTTGCTATGTATATTGTGGAGCTTTTCTCCCCGGGCCTCCACTGAAAATGGCTTCTTCTTAGGCCCGGTGGACTTTCCCGGTCAACAAATGCAATAAATAAATAATAAATAAATATGTCTGTCAAATATTAGGTTGCAGTCTAGGGTAATACTAAAGAGTTTTGTTTGTTCTACAGGTTCAATTGTTGAATTTGTTGTGCCATTGGAGGCGAAGACAGAGAGATGTTTTTTTTTTTTTTTTTTTTTTTTTAATGGCGGAATTGGAAAATACCATCAGTTTAGTTTTGTTAGACTTTAAAATGAGTTAATGGTCTGATAGGTATTTTTCAGTATTATGCAGGGCAGTCTGAGACTTTTCTTGGAGTTCATTTAAGGAAGAGGCGGAGCAGATAAGGGAAGTATCATCTGCATATTGAACGATGGCAGGTGTAGCTGCGATATGAAGATCATTAATAAAAATAATAAAGAGAAGTGGGCCCAAGATAGAGCCTTGTGGGATGCCAACAGTGATGGGTAGAATGGGTGAAAGTTTGTTATCCCATATGGTGGTTTGTTTACAGTTGGAGATGTAACTGCAAAACCAGTGTAGAGTTTCAGAGCTGAAGTTGAGAGAGGCAAGTTTGTTGAGGAATATTTGATGAGATGCAGCATCAAAGGCTTTTGACATATCAAGGAAGGTGGCAGAGACAAGGTAGTTATTGTCTTTGAGGTGGTTTACAATATTGGTGAAATTTATAAGAGCAGTATTAGTACTATGTTTGGGGCGGAAACCATGCTGAGTGGTAGATAGAAGGTTATGCTTTAGGAGGTAGTCTAATTTCTGTTTATGTATTCATTTTAGTCTTCTAAAATACTCCCTAATAAGTTTTATTTGCATTTGCTAATGTTTTATTGTTGATCCTTCATCAATTCCCAAATACCAAACCCCATTTCTAAATTCGCCAATGCAGAGCTAACAGTCGGTCTATTAAAAATGAATAATCACAAAAGCCTCTGTATCATCGCCCTTTATATCTCACCTGGTAATAACATCTCAACCCTTGAAGACATACTCTAATGGGCCTCAGCTTAAATTAACCTTGAAACTTACATACTAGGTAATGTAAACATCGACTGGAATAAAATCAACAGTCCCATGCCATCCCTGTCCATTAACCTGTTTAACTTTACTCAAGTAACGCACTCCATCACCAAACCCAATAAAACAAATCCCCCAGGATTCACTCTTGACTGGATCTTAGTCAACCATCCAAATAAAATTACCAGCTCTGGCACCATCCCTGACTCTATTAGTGACCACATCCCAGCTTTCATTTACTGCGCAACCACCTCCCATCCACACCAACATCAATATATTCAGACCCGCAACCTTAGTAAATTTGACCCCAAATCCTTCCTATCTCAAACAAATGAATCAGAACATTCTAAAAACCCTTCCACTCGATAAAGCCATAGGCCACTTCAATTCTACTTTCCTAGATGCTCTAAATTCCCCAGCTCCACCAAGGAAAAAAAGAATAAAAACATTAACTGCCCCTAGATTAACCAAAGAAACAAAGCAAATTATGCATCAAAGAGACAATAAACTTCCTGAAACCCTTCTCCAATATACACAGCTCCATAACTTTGCAAAAAAAATACATCTTCAAAGACAAAAAAATCCTACTACACTAAGCTCCAATCCAGCCATCCCCAAAACCCTAGGCTTTTCTGGAACTCCATAAACTCACTCCTCAACCCATGCTCCAAAAATAACCCCTGTCTGGACCCAAGTAAATCTAACCTTGAATTAGCCTAACTATTCAACTCTTTCTTTATAGAGTCAATATCCGACCTAACAAAAAGTTTTCCCAGCAATGACCCATCTCTCCTACATTCCACCTCATCTAAGTCCCCAAATAATTTCTCCCTATGTTTGACCATAAACCTGTCTCTACTAACTACATAAAAAGACTTCTATCCAAACTTAAATCCTGCTCTAATGCACCTGACAACACCCCCTCTTCCTTTCTCAAGTTTGCTGCTGATGGTATAGTTATGCCAATTAGTATCCTAATTAACAGATCCATAAAGGAATCCTATGTCCCTAAACTCTGGTGTTCCGCCTTTATTCTTCCTCTCCACAAGGGAGGCAAAAACACTAACATTTCAAACTTCTGACCTATAGCTCTTCTCTCTCCAATCTCCAAAATCCTAGAAAAATGCATCCACCTCCAACTTATGCCTTTTCTGACTAAAAAACAACTTCTTACCCTTACCCAACATGGCTTCCAACCAGGACATAGTACCATAGCAACTCTACTCTCATTCTTAGAAACTGTCAATCAAGCCCAAGATTCTGGGAACTTAGTATCAACAGTGCTCCTAGATCTCTCTAAAGCATTCGATACTGTTTCCCATAAGCACCTTCTATGTCACCTCTCAAACCTAAATCTCTCCCCAAAACACTCTTTCCTGGTTCTCAAGCTATCTGTCAGATAGATCTCAGGGTGTGAAATGGAAAAAAGACACCTCACCTTTCTTACCCACCCCTACCGGAGTACCACAGGGGTCCATGCTCGGACCAATGCTACTTAATATCTTTATCAATAACTTTCACTCTGCTATTCCTAATGCCAAAGTCATCCAGTATGCAGATGACTCTACACTTGTCTGCTCTGTCTCTAACCTCCCTGAACTCCTGTGTAAAACTCAGACTGCCTTCTCCACTACTGATATATGGATGCACCAAAATCACCTTTCTCTCAATGCTAACAAATCTAAAATACTACTAGTCACACCCTCAAAATCTTTCTCTTTTGATAAAAATTCCTTCCAAGTCCTTAGCCAAAGCAACTCTCTGATCAAAGTTGTTCCCTTTGCCAAACTACTCGGTGTAACTATAGACGAAAAATCAAGTTCGACATCCATATTCAGCAAAATATAAAAGAAACCCACCAAAGACTAGGTATGCTATACAGGAACAACCACTTCCTCTCTACTTTTACCAGTATACTCTAGCCTCCTCTTACCTCCTTCCCTCCCTTCTGTATGGCATCCCGCTACTAACTAACCTAGCCTCTTCCACCACTTCCAAACTTGAAAGCTGTTATAACAACATTTCTAAATTTGCCACCAAAGTAAAACATTCCACTCATCACTGTGTTACTCTCCAATTCTTCAACTGGTTAGAATTCACAAATTACCTGGACTTCCTCTAGCTCACTACAGCACATAGAGTAATATTTAATCCAACCAAATTCTCCACTCTAACTAACATCCTTCCCCCATACACCCCAAATAGAACTCTCAGATCTGAACACCAAAACTTAATTACTGTCCACAAACCTAAACGTCCTGCTGGACAACTTCTCCTCTCCTTCTCCTTAGGTAAGAAATGGAACTCCCTCCCTTCCACACTAAGGACAATGTCAAACACAAACAACTTCAAAACTCAACTTTATACCTACCTCTCCTCCAAATGGAAATGTAACTGCATTCTCCCTACCTAGAACTCTTTAACAAAAGCCCCTGGGAGGGTATCCTTCTGAGTTCCTAAGCACCTTATAGCTGGCTATAACCTTCTATAGCTAATTCCCATACGATCTCTCACACTATGTAAATATTGTAAATAGCTTTTGACTTTTGACTTTTGACTTTAACTATGTGAATTTGTTAAAATGTATCTGCATGATATTTTTCCACTATGGGCAATATTGCTCATGCTTTGTTATTTGATATATATTTGTATTTGTACTTTTATTTTTATTGGACTGGTATCTTTACTGTAATATGTTTCATGAATCATTTCTCCCCGGGCCTTCACTGAAAATGGGCTCTCTGTGCCCAGTGGACTTCCCTGGTAATCAAAATGTAAATAAATAAATAAAATAAATAAATAATTTATACACTCTCTCTTGGTCAAGTTCTTTTATTTATATTCCTATCCCAAAATGACATTTTCTTTGTGCTGCAGCTTTCCTGCTTTAAAGGTTGCTTTTTCCACATTTATCAAGACCAAATTACATTCTTATATCACCTGAAAGAGTTTTGGCTACTGTAGTTGTGCTTTCAATTCCTCGTCTGATCAATCATACAGTTTTTAATCCCCAACAAAAAGAAGATGAGAAGTCTTTACACTTTGTTGTTTTCTGGGAGACAAATTGTAGCTATGATCTAATCTGTTAAGTAGACAGCTTAATTAGTTAAGGGCAAGACAAATGTACAGCAGTGACAGAAAGTCACCCTGGAATATCCCCCTTTGAATTTGTATCCCTGGAATAATAATTTGACCTTTAACGTGGCTTAACTGCAAAGTGGTTTGCCATTGTTTCATGATTGCTGTAATGTAATCGATCAATGTAGGGTGTTTAAGCACTCTTTTATCTGTGAATGTGGAATACTGTCAAATGCTTTTTTGTAGTTTGTCTATGCCATACATAGATTCCTTCCCTTTTTACAGTTCTCCATTATGACTTTGTTTAACAACAAATGATCCATTTGTGCCATATGACTTTCTTTTGTTATCCTTTTGTTCAATTGCCATGATTGAGTTTTCTTCTAAAACTCTGTCAGCATCAGTACCAGTGTATAGTTAATACATTGTCAGAAGGTATGTTATTGGTCTATGGTTTTTAAAATAGCATGTAGGTTCACTTTTAAGTGAGTATTGTTTTTTCTATTGTTAACCAGGTTGGCTTCTCTTTGGGCTGTGTATATAAATATTTTTTACTCATGGCTAAATCTTCATGTAAAGATATTAATACTTTTAGCCAGAGGTTAGGCGCTGCATATGAGCCTGGGATATTCCAATTAGGAGCTTTTCTTAACTCTGTTTCAGTCTCTTTGGCCATTACTTCATCCCATTTCATACCCTGAACATTTGAACTTTTTATTCTTTCTTTTACTTCTATCCATTTAGTATCTTTGTTATGTTCCACAGGACCTTCATAGATATTTTTCCAAAATGTATCTATTTCTTCTTATTTTTTCCTTTTGCCTCATTTTGCAATTCTCTATAAAACTTTTTTAATGAAAAAGAGAACACAAAACAGGGTAAGGTATCACCTCATATAAAGAAAATAAAGTCCAAACAAAAATAAATAAAACTTTTTTAGGTCATCAATAAATAGCTTATTTTGTACTTTTTCTTTATATTTATCTGCATATCTTCTATTTTTTTTGCCTGTGCTGATATTTTTAGTTTATTATTTGCAGTAGTGCACAATAGATCCTGATATGTTCTGATACTGTGCATTGCTTTTATCATGTCTATCTTTCTGAGAATTTTTGCTGATCTGTTCCCTCTTGTATACTCTTCTAACAGTTAAACTTATTGTCTTTATATTTTTCTCAATTAGACACTTCCAGGATGACATTTGATTTCTTTTCTTGCTTTCCCTTACTGCCTGTGTTTTTGTGGTAAGACTTTATCTGTTCATAGGTTCATAGGTTCATAGGTAGGTACTAGGCTATCTGCCCAAGGGCATTTATAAGTCTAGCCAGAGTGTGTCGGCTTTCGCTGCTCCATTGAATAATTAACTCATCCTCTATCAAGCAGAGCCAATGAAGTGATCCCAGGGGTGTATTTTCTGTTACCCATCCACTCGTTAAGCTTTCTCTTGAAGAGTGTTAGTGAGGGGCTCTGCCTGATGTAATTTGAAATTTTGTTCCAAAGCATGGGGAGTCTC
Organism: Protopterus annectens; assembly: GCF_019279795.1. Taxonomy (NCBI): domain Eukaryota; kingdom Metazoa; phylum Chordata; order Ceratodontiformes; family Protopteridae; genus Protopterus; species Protopterus annectens. The sequence goes on along the minus strand of NC_056746.1, from coordinate 66,573,647 downwards.
TGTGATAGGAATCTATCCCTCTAGCATGTTCTAGTTACTGTTGTGGTGAGGTTTAGCTCACTAGAGCGTGTGGCTCGCAGTGACTTGGATTTCTTTAGGTGGAGCATGTCCATCAGTTCTGAGTAGGACATGGCTTTGTAAGTCAGGCAGAGATCACCTCTGAGTAAGCGATATATCAGTAAGTACAGCCGAAGTTTTTTCAGTCGGGCTGCATAGGACATATGTTTGAGACCAGTAATCCTCTTGGTGTGGTACTTTTGTGGTCTTTCCAGCTATTGGAAGTGTCTTGTGAGGTACATCCCAAATGGGGCATTGTACTCTATGATGGGTCTAATGAGTGATGAGTAGAGGGGCACTATGACCTCTTTATTTCTAGATGTGAACCCTTTAGTAATTAGATGGGCCACATAGAAGGATTTCCTAACTACTTTGGCAATATGATTGTCAAAGGAGAGATTACTATCTACCTGGGTCCCCAGATCTCTTATTACCTCTTCTGTATTAATGGGGCTGCCACCTATGTGGTAATCATGGGTGTTTTGTTTTTCCCAAATGGGATGACTATGCATTTTTTGGCATTTAGCTTGAGGTCATGACTTTGACACCAGGTGTCCATCTTAGTAAGGCCCTTTTTGAGGATGTCCGTGTCCACCAGAGAGTCAATTATGGCTCCCAGTTTGCAGTTATCAGTGAACTTGGTTAGCGATAGTCCTGCTGTGTTTGCCTGTACTTCTGAGAAGTATATGCCGAACAGTAGGGGTTCCAGGACTGAGCCTTGTGGCACACCACTTGTGACTGGTTTAGAGTCAGACCTAGAGCCCGCTATTCTTACAGTGTGAGTTCTGTCTGTAAGCCAGTTGGCAACCCATCTCATGAAGTAGGGGTTTATGTTCAGGCTAGTGAGTTTTTCTGTAATACCAGAGTGGGGAATGGTGTTGAAAGCCTTGACGAGGTCAAGGTAGGCTGTGTGAACCACCTTTCCCTCGTCTATGGCCTTGGTGACTGTCTCGCAGAAGTCAACCAGGTTTAGTAGGCATGATCTGCCCTTAACAAAGCCGAACTGGGTTGGGTCAAGTGTTTGGAGGTTCCCAATATCTTTGTTAATGAGTTCCATGATGATGCACTCCATAACCTTGCAGACCAGGCTAGTCAGGCTTATGGGGAGATAGTTACCAGGGTCAGTTGTGGCACCTCCTTTGTGAAGAGGAATAACCATTGCTGTGCACCATTCTATGGGCACGTAGTCTGTGGAGAGGCTGAGGTTGAGCAGCTTGTTTAGGTGGGGGGTTAGTTTGTTCTGTAGTTTGTGCAAGATGCAGCCTGGGACACCATCTGGTCCCACTGACACTGTGTTTTTGGCTTTTGAAAGGGCTGTTTTCACCTGTGCGTCTGTGATTTTTGGGACACTACACTTTTCCTTTGTGGGCCCTTTTGGAGGTGGGGTGGTGAAGTTTGCACTGAATCTATCTGCCAGGATGTTGGCAATATCAGTAGGTTCAGTATATTTTGTGCTATTTTGCACTAGTTCAGTGCATATCTTTGAGTTGCCACTTAGATTCTTAACATAGCTAAAGAAGGCTTTGTGGTTATCTTTTGAATCCTTGGCTATTTTTCTTTCGAAGTTAGCCTTGGATTATTTCATGAGGGACATTAGTTTACTGATACTGATCAGGGATATCTTTCCTTCTTGGGATTTGCTTTTTTTTCTGAACTAGTTACCTCCTTTTGTTGTATAACCTGTTTATTGCAGGGGTCCACCAAACTGGATTCCTTCTCTTAGAGGAGGGAGTCTTGGTTTTGCTAGGGATGGCATGATCCATGCATCCTTATAGGTGCTCCATAGAGTGCATTTGTAAAGGTTTCTGCATCTTGGGCAGCATTATCCTTTAGCGTGTGGGCTATGAAACTTACCACCTCTGTCTAACATAAGGTGAAGTTTGCTTTAGAAAAGTTTTTTTACTGTGGTTTCTTTAGCTGGTGGTGGTGGTGGTGGGGTGTGGACATCCAGAGTGATTAGTTTATGATCTGATCTAACCAGTGATGGGTTGACCTCCGGTGTGGAACACCTGTCACCCATGTTGGTGATGACCAGGTCCAATATGTTTTCATCTCTGGTAGGGGAGTTTACCAGCTGATCCAGGGCATTTAAGTTGATGAATTCCAGGAAGCGCTGGGCCTGGAAATTTGTACTTGAGTAGTTTTCCCAGTGAATGGTAGGGTAATTGAAATTGCCCAATATCAGGGTATTTAGTAGGACCTTCATGTTTTACAGTGTCTCCAGAAAGGTGGAGTGGTGGTCCTGAGTCATGGAGTGTGATCTGTAGCAGGCCACCCACAATTTGCATTGCAGATTTGCCCGATGTTAGTTGCATATGGATGATCTCAGAGGTATCATGCTGTGCCACTAACCTGGAGGTGTAGGTATCCTTGAAGAATATGGAAACACCCTCTCCTTTTGTGTTTCGGTCCATGTTCTGTGGCCGAAACGTGTGGTATGAGTTGTAGCCTGGTAGTCCTGGGGTGCTCTCTGGAACCTTGAACCAGATTTCAGTTACTGCACAGATGTTGACATTCTCCATACTGTGGAGTGCTTTGAATGCGTGCATTTTGAGATTTAAACTCCTGGCATTGAGTAGCATAACCCTCAGTTTTTTGTTAATTGTGCTGTTTATGGAGGTGGGTTTAACGTTTGAGCCTTGCCTAAAAAAGGCACTATGGGGGCAGCAAGAGCCTTGGCCAGTATTCAAAAGCCTAGGGGTGACAGGTGCAAGCCATCTCTTCCGAAGCAATTCGGCTTGTCGAGCATGTCGTTCCAGGCTGACAGACACAGAATCCCCTTTGAATGACTCCAGAAGCTTAGCCAATTGTTGAAATTGATATTTTTTTCTTTATACTGAGGTATCATTCTTGGTGAGGGCAGGGTGCTACTCAGGGTCAGGGTCATACCAGCCTGGGCTACATGATCAGAGAGCTCTTCCATGTCTCTTTTCATGTAGTCCGGGGAAGTACATCTCAGGTCATTCTCACTAACATGAACAATGACAGAGTAAGAGTCATATTTGTACTTGTTCTGGTGTGACCTGAGTGCTTGTGTTATGTGGTGGATTTTGGCTCCTGACAGGCAGCTAACAGTAACCTTCTGCTTGTCCGGCTATAGAGTCAGCTATTGCTAGTGTGTTAGGTATGTTATTTTGCCTTAAGGGCTGTGATTGTGCGGCACACTGATTTTGTGTTTTATGTGTTGTCCAGTTTGTGACGAGAAGCGCAGGTTGTTTGAGTGTCTGCTTTGGAGGTCTTTGATGCTTTTGCAGGTTTTTATTTAGAGCATCCGAGTATGATTTTATGTATTTATGTGTATTTTTTGCCAGTGCTGTTTTAGTAGGTCTGTGTGCGGCTGGAGTTGTGGTGCAAGTGTTAAGCTTATCCTGTTGACTGTCTGTTCCAGTCTTGGGTGGAGACCGCTTAGCTTCCAGTTTGGCTGTATAATTGCATCTCTCACATATGTTAGTGTTTTGTGGTAGGAGGAGAGGGTTGTCTGTGTACATGAGGCAGTTGTAACATTGCCTCAGGATACCCAGATTCACCAGCTGGACTGGAAAGTGCACCTGAAGTTGTCCTTTGGTCATGCCTGAATAGTTGGGTGAGCTGCTTAGTCACTTGGTTGATGAGGGGTGAATAAAGAGCCTTGCCCTGCTGGGCAATCAGTGTCAGGGTATATTAGTGCCTGCTATTAGGTCTGAGCAAGTGCTGGGCTGTAAGATGCTTTTTGAGTGCTTATGTTGAGAGTTAGACTAGTTTCAAGGGAAAAACTGAAGAGAAGACTTAGTGAAGCTGGGAATAATTTAACTGTAGCTAACAGCACTGCCCGGTGCACAAAACCATGCAAGCGTGGTTTTTATAGTAGGGAAATGAAGAGATGAGCCAAAAATGGCCAATAAACTAAAACTTCTGGGCTCAAACTACTCCTCCATGGACAGATAGGTTGCTCAAAGCTCCCCTCTCTCACAAGTGTACAGAGAAACTTCCTTCTATCCAAGTAAGGTATGTGCAACTCAGAAACTAGTATCACAGCCCTAAATTCAGCACTAGCCTGAAAACCAGACCATACTAGCTTAGCAAAATGGGAAACAAGGAATTTTTTTTTTTTGAAAAGATAAGGCAAAAACAGTAAAAAATACACTTAGAATAGCTTTAAACAACTACAAACAATCAGAAAAGGCTATCACACTTTAGTGTGTAGCCTACAACAGTTAAACAAATTATTTAAACAAAAAACAACTTTTTAAAAGTGCAGGCAGTCAAATAAGTACAATATGTGAAAAAAACAAGCTTTTAAATCACAATAAATGCTGGAAAATCTGGGTTTAGGCAGAAAACAGTTAAGTACAGCAAGAAAGTACAGAAAACTGATACTTAATCATTCCAAAGTCTCTTAAGTTATTTAGTTCCACAGTAATATATCTTATTTACTTCTGTTACACCACATGAATCTCTATGAACAATCCTAATTAATGTGTTCATTTGTTTTATCAGACTTCTATCTTTTTGGATTTTATTCACTCTCTGTACTCTATTTCTTTCATTGATCTTAATGCATCTGCCAATCTTTTTTGAATCAAGCAACTCTTCTCTTAGATCATTTTCTTCTAAACTGAGGGCACATTATTTGTTCTCCACTTCCTGCGGGCATTCTATAGAAAGTTCCATCATCCTGTGCCACATTCGCTTCATTTTCATCCTCTGTCGTCTGTTGCTCTTTTATATGGGAACTCACTAGCTTGTCACTCCATAACATTACCTACATCAGAGTTGACAGAGCTTCCTGTTCCTTTCCTTGCTGTGCAACTCAAACTGAACTTTTTTACTGGCTTCTTTTTTTCTTTTCCATGTCCATATCATATTTCATCTTCAGATGTCTCCTGCTCCTCGTGTTTCTCCTTACTCAAAGGATTCATTCCATCATGCTCTGATAAAACCTGTGTTAGACTTTCTACAGTAAATCCTTCACTAAACAGGTATTCCATAACTTTGACTTCTATTTTTTTAACTTCTACTTTATTAATCTTCTGTTCTATGTTCTCTCTTTGTGATCTTATTTTTTGTGTTGTAAAATTGTCTATATCTGAGTGCCTTTGCCTGTGTTTCTCTTTGAATATCTTTGTGGGATGTGTTTCTTTTGTATTGATTAATTTCTCTGTTCTTTGCACAAATATTGCATGATATTAGATCTCTTTCTTTCCCATGTTCATATTTATTTTTTATACCTTTCAATAATCTTTAGATTTTGTTCTTTATATTTTCTCACTTCCCAGTAACTTCCTTTTCCAAAGAGCCCATGGTTTCTTGGTTTATATAATGTTTATGAAAATGTATTAATGGACACATTTTTTTTTGAAGTCTCTGACAGTTTTTCTTGTGCAAGTATTTTTCTTTCCTCAAATTTCTCTCTTAATGTTAGTGACTACCCTTATAGCATGCTCTACATCCTGCCAGACTGTGGTCTGGAGTCACTGTTGTGGACCTCCCCTTGTTTAACCCAGACATAATATCCCAGTATTAACCCTGACATCATATCCCAATAACCTACTAATACACGTGACTCCCTAAATGCTTTCTGCCAATGCTGTCTGTAAAGCCTGCCCTTCATTAATTTATCCCTGGAAGCTTCTGATTTGTAGCCACCCTAGTTGTACACGTGCACTTATCTGTCCTTACCTCTGGTCTGTGATATCATTCAATACCCTCTGCCTGCAGCATAGCATAGCATAGCATATTTGTGGCCCCTGCCAGGTTCCTATAATTACCTAAGCTTATACTGATATGCATGAAGATGACAAACACTTGTTTGCAGTTAATAATGTACTATTCCCAATGGTCTCTGCTCTACAACAATATTTCTTGTTTTCACAAGTGTTGTCATGCATTCAAGAGTAGAGGTTGAGCTGACTGGCATTCTACTGCAGACACTTGGAACCAATGGTTGCCACCTGTTGAGGAAAAGGGGTACTTACCAGCCTTCATGGGTCCACATCTGGAACACATTGATCCAAGGCATCAGTGCTGCTGGTGTATAGAATTAAACAGCACAGCAGTGTCAGAGGTGTTTCACCAACATTTGCTGGTGTGTCGCAAAAAGGCATGCAGTATTGATGTAAAGAGGTTGGGCACTGAAGGCAGGGGGTCACATAGATTCATACATCCATAAGTAAGTACTAGGTTAACTGCCCTTGTGGAACAGTTTAAGCTTAGCCAGTTTCCCTTGTGGTGCTTGAATTAACTTAACATATTTGGTGTTAGCCTTACCCATCCCATGGTCGATAATTATATATCGCAGGTAATTTAAGGGGACCCATGTCATGGGATAAACATTTAAGACCTGCTTCTGACATTAGTAGTACAAGGGAGTGTCCTTAGGTTAATTTTCTTTTATCCATCCTTAGATACAAATTGTATTTGAACATGGACAGGGATGGGCTTTGTTTTATGGGGATTGAGTGTCTGTTACAGAGTGGTGGTATCCTCTGTGTAAACCTGTCTCTTCAAACTGTTCCGTTGATGTTTGCAGTAGAGGTTTATATCCTTGTGTTCAGTATTTATGATGCAATTTGACTTACTGATGTGCAGTTGATCTATCAGTACTAGGTTGGAGGAGGCCTTGTATGCCAGACACAGGTTACCTCTTAGCAAGTCTGTAGGATATTGAGTATAGATATAGGGCTTTCAGGTGGTCCATATTATTTAGGTCTTACTTTTTGTAAGGTATCTCTATGGGTGTTTCTGTTGTTTCATGTGTCTACACCGATACATGCCAAAGGACTGGCCTAATGAAGGTTGAGTAAATGGTCAAAGACATGTCTAGATATCTCAGCGTATATATGAACATGAATATGCAATAAAACAACTGAATATGAATAATGCTTTAGCAAAACACATTAATAGTCATCCAGACCATTCATTTACTTATACGATTATCGATCAAGTTATAATTGACGACAAAAAAGCATGGAATGCACTTTTAGAAACTAAAGAATTAGAATGGCAAGTGAGGTTGCAAGCAGACACTTGGCCAGGTATTAATGAGCGTAGCTCCATAGCACCTTTACTTAAATTAAAAGCATTAAAAAGAAATAAAATTTGTCACCATTAAAGATAGGTTAAAAGAAATGTAGAAACTGCTAAAATTGAATATCTTTAATAAACTGCTATATTAATAGGAGAGGTGGTAGAGATAAAAAGTAGCACATGATAGATATATACATGTACATAATTTTTAGAATTTTATAAAACATATACATTGTTTATAATGAATTGACATTTGATTATAGTGTATTTAATGGATAAGTTAATTAATTTATATAAAATAATAGATGCATATAAATTTTATAATTGTATTTTAAGTATTTTATAACAAGTATACCCAAATGTTTACAGTAGGTAGGCTGCTGAGAGCTATAGGGATACAATATTTCTTATTTATTTTTCAGTTGTTTATGTTAGTGAAGGTGGTATTGTAGTATGTATTGTTTGATTTGGAAAGCAATTAATTAAGACAAAGGAAATGACATCATGATGACACCATTATTTGAAAGTTTAAAATGAACAGAATGTGTTGGATCTTTGTCTGATGAAGTATAATATTTTATTATATGAAAGCGCTCACAACATGTATTTTGTTATTTGTGTAATAAACGCAGTCATTCTAGTTGGTCGTTCGTTCTTGGTTCACCTTTCGTCATAGTGCTTCAATGTTTTTCAGTTTGTTTTCTACTTTTCATTGTTTGTTGGTCATATCTAGATTTAGAAACAATCTATTTGTTTATAAGCTGGACAATATAAAAGGACTTTTTTACAAAAGATGACACATGCTTGTCAAAAGTTAGGTCACTGCTCATGCAAGTTTCGAAATTCTGAACAATTCGGTCAACTCTTAGGGGTGTATTGTCAGCATAATAGTTCCAACATAAAGATGACTTCCCAAAGAATACAACAATTCATTTTTTGGCATCTAGTTAAAACCAAGGATTCTGGCACTAGTTATTTGAAACCTTCCTGCAGGATAGCTGAGTCATTTGGGAAATACATGACTGTTCCTAATTTGCAGTCATCTACAAACCTAGTTAGCCAGAGCTTTTTGGTATTGGCTTTTACCTCAGAGAATTAGATGCTAGAAAACAGCAGTCCTAGCATCCAATTGTGGGGGCTCCACTGGTGGTTGGTTTCTTTATAAATGTAGTGCCCCTTATTTTGTTCTCCTACATACTACTTCTGAGCTACTTGGAAATCCAGCAGGTGATGTAAGGATTTATTCCCAGTTTATTTAACTTTTCTACTATACTTGACTAGAGGATTGTGTCAAAAGCTTTGGCCAGTTTGAGGTATGCAGTGTCTATCATTTTACCAAAATCCGCCTTTTTGGCGACCTTGTCAAAAATTCCACCAGGTTGAGTAAGCATGACCTGCCATTGATAAATCCAAACTGAGACAGGCTCAATGTATCCTAATGCAAGTCTATCTGATGAGGAGGCATTCCTAGTGTTCCAGCATGGATATGATGAAGATAAAGTTATCATACCTGGAGGAATGGACACAGGTTCTGAGAGTGGTGAATTATGACCTATCTCAGAGGGAGATTATCCAGGTTACTAACCATACTGAATGCGCATACAACAACTGTGCATATACAGTATGTAGTCAGGCCACAGATACCACTGTATATGTTTCCCAAAGGTGCACCAGCTGTTCAGGAAGACAAGAATATCAGAAGAGGGACGTGTCTGTTCTGCAACTTCATACGATTCACTGTATTTTTTTCTTGCATTGAATATTTACAGACCAGACCACTGGTTGCTATAACACTTCTGCAGGTGGACCAGAAGAGCAAGCTAATAGCATTGTGTAGAATATGATGATGATGTTGACGATGCCAAGGCAAAGATCAAGTCACAATTAAATGATGCAGAGGCAATGCCTGACTCAATCTATCTCTTTGGTGGTCCTTTACCCATTGTTCAAGGTGAAGGTAAGAGCTCACTCACACCTGAGCTACAGTCTGTACAGCATAAGCACTATTTATCCCTGTGGGAGGGGTCTTGTGAATGAACACCAGTACTGCCCCCATGGCTGAATTAGCAGTGAACTGCACTGTATCTGGTGTGTGTGTATATCCGGCTTATGGCATAATGACAGTGGTTACCATCATTATAATATGTCACAGCCAGTCCCTGTTTTTCAAGCAATGCTATGCTCAGTCAGCAGATATCCAGCAATATCACCCATGCACACTTTGGAGATGACTGCTGTGGTGCATGGTTTCTGTGAGGATGTTAGCCAGCACTACTGAAACCTTGGGGTGGCAATGGAGTCCAGAAATTATGCCATGCCAGGATTTATGAGGACTATACTGTTAAACATCACTTCCACATCTGCCTCCATGTCACAGATAGCAAATGCCATCCTTTCTGCCCTGCAGTTTTGTTCATATCCAGGGACACTTAATTATATGTGGTGGTCACATTGTGAACCCATTGCACAGTACATGATTTGTAGCTGAAAGTGTAAGGGTATTTCACTTTACCATCTCATGTCATGGGCAGCAATGCTTGCCAGCCTCAAGGAGAAGGATACGTCACTAGTAGTCTGCAAAAAATTCCTGTTCCTATAGCAGCACAACATCCCTGACATGAGAGAGTCTCTGATCCTACTATATCAAACCAGTCCACTGGATCCAGATAACAGTGATCTGGTAGTACCCCTTTTAGTCATGGTCCCATTGTGTCACTTCCTCAATATCACTGGCATTCTCTATGAAGCAGACTACCACTTGCCAAGACTGCCCTCTCTGATCTTAATGACATGACCAACCATGCAGTTTGTCATGCCAGCCCAATGTCATCATGTCCTTGGCACCTTTGCTGAGGATAACTGTGACCTCTGCAAAGGATTAAACTAGCAAAAAGCAGCTCAAGGAAACATAAATAACTGTTTATTAGGATAAAATACAATACAGCAAGCTTTTATAAATATGCTTTTTCAAGTTGTTGTACTATAGTTCTCCATCCTATGTGGTGCATTTGGAGATATCTGAAGCACAGTGTGACTTGACCATGTGCTGCACTGCATAAACTTTAAATAACATGCCATCCATCCTGTCTGTTTTGTGGGACATTGCATTATCACAGTGTGCTTATCAGGACCAATAGAGTTGGATTGGATGCTGCATTTCAGCTGCACTGCTGTCGAATCTGCTCATTGCTATATAGGCAGATGTAATCTGGCTTCTGCTCATTGTTTCTTAGCTTGACAATCATTGCTGGATGATGTTATTCAGCTCATTGTGTCAGGTGATTCTGCAAAGGATCAAGAGATTTGTAGGACAGACCTCTGGTCAACATGCTTTCTAGCAATTATATTATGTCATATGCTACATGTTGCAAACATCTTGCAGTGATTGACAGGGCATCTTGCAGATCCCCTCCAGTCATATCCAGATAAGAGAACTGAGCCTTCAGCTGTCCAAACACACATGCTGTGATATTCCTGGTTTGTAAGGGGGAGTTTTATGGTGTAGTTTGGACAAGTTGTGTGGAATCTGTAGAAGCATCATCATGCAGGGCTCTAGTGGGTATCTTACATCACCTGAAGCACAGTGGAAACATATGAGAAGGTAAGATGTGTACAGACACTCTTTGACTATATATGTTTGATTACTGTAGTACACTCACTAAGTACTTGCCCAAGTGGATCATAGGCTCATAGATATATACTAGGCTAGTGACCCCTACTGCCTTTATAAGCCTAGCCATGCATTCCAACTCATTTGTGTCCCTGTGTATCATGGGTGTTTATTAGGAGGGGGTATTTTAGTTAGGAAGTTTCTAGAGGTTATGGTGTGGTATGTTAGTCTGGGCATTACTGTATGCCTCTTTCTATCAAACACATGAGGGCCAAACCTGAGGTGAATTTGAGATTTCCAATCCATTGATAAAGGATATGGTTAAATAGGGTTAGGGATAGACTCTGCTCTCCATGGTTAACTCATTGGATCTATTGACCTGATGATGTGCAAAAGGTCCATCAGAGCTGGATCTGAGGATGCCTTGTATACCAGGCATAGATTGCCTCTCAGTAACCTGTAGGAGACAGGGTATAGAGATGCAGCTTTAAGGTGATCTGTATAGGACAATGTGTTTATACCCTGGATTCTCTTGGTAAGGAACTTTTGTGGGCATTCCAACTGTTGTATATATCCAATCAGGTATATTCTGAAGGGGGTATTTTATTCAATGATGGGTCTGAAAATGGCCAAATAAATTGGCACTATGACCTCCTGGGACCAGGATGTCATGCCCTCACTTATAAGTTGGGTGATATAGAACAACTTTCTTACTACCTTGGCCACATGTTGATCAAAGGCCAGATTACTGTCTACATATGTTCTCAGATCCCTGAGTATCAGGCCAACTCTTGGGGGTGTCCTATCAAAAGAGTAATTAGCCAATGTGGCAGTTTTCCCAAAAGGCATTATAATGCATTTCCTGGGATTGAGTTTTAACCTGTGGTTTGTCACCAGAAATTTATCTTTGTTAGAGCTTCTTTTAAGATGCTTATGTCAGTAAAGAATCTATGATAGCTCAAAATTTGCAGTCATCTGAGAACATGATCAGCCAAAGGCCCTTGACATTACCCTTTACCTCCAAGAAGTAAATGCCAACTAGGAGTGGTCCCAGCACAGAGCACTGAGGTACCTCATTGTTGACAAGTCTCTTCATAGTGTCACCAGTCCCATCTTCCTTGATCCTGTCTGTGAGTCAGCTGGCACTCGAGTCAGTTATGTAGGGGGTTATGCACAGTTTGGTGAGTCTGTCAACTACACCCAAGTGGGGTATTATATCAAAAACCTTAGTCAGGTCCAGGTAGGATGTATGCACCATTTTCCCCTCATCTATTGCCTTGGTGACCTTCTCAAAGAAGACCACCAGGTTTAGTAGACATAACCTTCCCTTGACAATGGCAAAATGGGTTGAGTCCAGTGTCTGAAGGCTGCCTTTGTCTTTGTTGATCATTTCCATGATAGTTCATTACATTGACTTACATATTTGACTAGTTAGACTAATAAGTCTGTAGTTTCTGGGGTCAGTTGATGGTCCACTCTTGTGGCGTGGGATAACCATTGCAGTCTTCCATTCTTGTGGGACAAAGCCTGTTTTGAAGCTTTAGTTGAAAAGTGACTCAAGTGGTCCTGATAGGTCATATTTAAAGCTATTTAAGAGGCAGCAGAGAATATTGTCAGACCCACTGAAGCTGTATTTTTGGCCTTAGCATGCACTGCCAGGACCTGATTCCTGTTACTAGCTGGGGGTTATGCTAGTAGTTGTTTCATGGGCAGAGGCAGAAGGAGTGAACGGTGAAGTTTGAGCTGAATATGTCAGCCAGTAAATTCGCTGTGTTACTATGCTCAGTGAAGGTTGCACCACTGACATCCAGTTTGGCACACTAATGTGTGCTGCCTTTCAGGCTTCGATACATAGCATATCCTGTTAAAGTTAGAATTCCACAAGCATAGTTTGTTTTTAGAGTTTGTTTTATGTTTACTTCTAGTAGGTACAGCAGCCTCTCTACAGCTATTTACATGGCTGTACAAGGTCTCGATGAACAATTCTGCATAGGTCCATGTGAATTTGGGTTCCTATTAGATGACCGAAGATGCATTCTATCGAATGTGTCTTAGTCGAACTTAAAACAATGAAAAGGCAAAATAGCGAAGCGGCTTTTAAGCAAATTCTTTTCCAGGGAAAGAATTTGCTTGGCCGCTTCCATTACTTTGCCGTTTTTGGAACTGTAGTGCAATCTCGGAGTTGGTATATTTAAGTAGGGGGGGTGAGGGAGGTGAAGCCCCCCTCTTTATGTATTCTTTCAATCTTTTTTCTTTTTTTGGAACAGCGATTTCTTTCTCTTGGAAAAAAAATCACTGTTCTGAGATTTTGAGATTGTAAGCTTTTGCTTACATGGGGTCGATTATTCATCCTTTGCTTTTTTAAGCATTCAATGATATAATATAGACCCATGAATTTGGTGTTGGGAGGGGCATTGAATTTTGACAAACTACCATTTAATAGGATGTAGTTTGCTTTGGAATATTTCTTAACTGTTACAGGATTTTATGGGGTTACTGAGCAGGTTTTTGTTTTGAAGAAGACAGTTTTGTGGTTCACCTCCCCAGTGAGGCTGTAACATGTGGTGGGGGGGTGATGCAACTCTCACCCATATTGGTGAGTACCACATCCAGTATGCTTGAAGCGCTGGTGGTTGTGCTCATTATCTCATCAAGGATATTTGTGTTAATAAAGTCCAGGAATCATTGTGTCTGCTACTATGAGATGGAGTATGATTCCCCGTCTACAGAGGGGTAGTTAAAATGTCCCATGAAAAGGGTATTTGGTTTAATTTTCAGCATCTCCAATGAGTCTAGGTAGGAGCTATCAGATAGGGACATACAGGGTGAACTGTAGCTTGCTTGGATGTGCTATCAGACTTTTCTACTGTGATTTGCATGTGGATAAATTCCAGGGCACTGTTTAACCAACGAGGAGCTATGCTTGTTGTTATATAAACTGAAACTCCTCCTGCTGTCTGTGCAGCTGATGGTCTTAAAATGTGGAAAGCACTGGAGCCTTGCACTGCTACCATACATTCTGTGGAGTTAAACCATGTCTCTGTAATGACACAGATGTCTATAGTCTCCAGAGTGAGAAGAACTTATGGGGTGTGGAGTTTCTTGTTTGTGCTCCTAGCATTAAGCAGTAACACCTTAGGTTTCTTTGAGTTTTATTTGCTATGCCAGTATGTTTGTCAATTTGGCTCTACGTTAGTGGATAAAGTCTTATATATTACTCAAAATCTCAGGGGAGACAGATGCTGACCATCCTTTGCAAGGCAATGTGGTTTGCTAACCATGTCTTCACGAGTCCCGTGGATTTTCATTACGCAGGAAGCAGTAATCAAGGTGACTTGAATGTCAGATGAAATAATGGCCACTCCCAGGGTACTGTGAAGAAATTTTAGTTATCAATCCTTGTGTGTTACATACCACTTGTAACATGATAGCATGGTAGCCCTTCCTACTGACATAAACTATTCTAGGAAAACCATGTGAGGACTTTATTGTTACATGTGTGCAAGGTATAACATCCAATACTTTAGGGAAATGGCCAGTGTCATAAGATACATGCATAATGTTGAACCTCTCCTAGGTTCATAGGTGTTTACTAGAGTAACTACCACAAGGGCCATTTTAGGCCTAGCCATGCATCCCAAGTCTCTGACAAGTTCTGATACCCTTTATAAGTGTAAGCAGGAGTTTGGGAGATAAACATTTACAAGAAGGGGCTTGGGAGATGAACCATTTACAGACTGCCTATGTCCATTAGAGACAGAGTTGCCAAACCAGGGATGAATTTCCTGTTCCCTATCCAATTGTCCAAGTTGCACTTGAATTGGATTAGGTATGAACTCTGCTTCACATGGATGGGGGAGCTTTTTCCATAGATGGGGTAGTCTCTAGGATACATACCTGCCTCTTCAGGAGGTCCTATTTATATTACAGGCAAAGTCTTTAGAACGGGTAATTCTGGTGCTGTTTGTTTTGTGGATATGCAGGAGGTCCATCAGAGTGGGGTCTGACAATGCCCTGTATGCCAGCCATAGATCTCCCCTCAAAAGCCTGTAGGAAACAGAATACAGGGTAGGGCCTTGAGGCAGTCTGCACAGGACATTTTAATTATGCCCTTATTCTTTTAGTGAGAAACCTCTGTGGAGGTTCCAATTGTTGAATATGGCTGGTTAGGTACATACCAAAGGGGGCATTGTACTCAATGATAGGTCTGATGAATGCCAAATGCAGTGGTACAATGACTTCCTTGGACTTTTATACCATACCTTTGATTATAAGTTGTGCAACATAGAGTGATTTCCTCACAACTGTGGACTCGTGATGGTCAAATGCTAGATTACTATCTATGAGTGTCCCTAAGTCCCTGACTTCTGGGTCATTTCAAAGGGGTGTGTTGTCAATATGATAGTTACTAGGGTGTATAACTTCCCTAAGGATACTATTATACATTTCTTGGCATTTAATTTTAGCCCATGGCTCTGACACCAGTTGTTTGTCTGTGTCAGCCCTTCCTGGAGAACATTTGTGTCAGTATGAGATTTGACAACAGCTCCTAATTTGCAATCTTCTGCAAATTTAGTCAGCCAGAGACAACTGACATTGGCCTTGACCTCTGAAAAGTAAATGCCAAAAAGGAACTGCCCAAGGACTGATCCCTGAGGGACTCCACTTCTGACTGGCCTCTTTGTAGAGGTGGACTCCCTATTTCTAACTTCCTGGGTATGGTCTGTGAATCAGTTGGCTATCTACTGGGATGACTTATGGGTTTGTACCTAAAATCTTGAGTTTGTCAACAATGCCCGAGTTGGGTATTGTGTCAAATACTTGGCCAGGTCAAGGTAGGCAGTGTGAACAATTTTGCCTTCATCCATTGCTTTGGTGACCTTCTCAAAGAGGTCCACCAGGTTGAGTAGGCATGATCTGCCCTTGACAAAACCAAACTAGGTTGGATCCAGTGTCTGGAGGTTTACTATATCTCTATTGATCATCTCCATGGTAATTTTTTCCATGGCATTACATATAAGACTAGTGAGACTTATGGGTCTATAGTTTCTAGGGTCTGTAGATGTCCCACCTTTGTGCAGATGGGTGACTGTTGCCTTTCTCCATTCATGAGGCACAAAGCCTATTTGGAGGCTATAGTTAAATAGTAATTCCTGGGCTTGATATGTCATGTTTCATGCTATTTAGAAGGCATCCTGGGATATTGTCTGGGCCCATTGATACAGTGTTCTTGGTCTTACAGAGAACATTAAGGACCTGTTCTCTAGTGACAGAAGGGGGAGTTATATTTGATGATATTTTCTGAGGGAAGGTTGAGAGGGAGAGAGGGGTAAAGTTGAAGCTGAATTTATCAGCCAAGAGGTGTGCTATATCTTCTGGCTCAGTATAGGTGACTCCATTTACAACAAGCTGTGCACACAATTGTGTATTGCCTTTGAGGTTGCAGACGTAGCTAAATAATACTTTGTGGTTATCCTTGGCTTGACTTTATTTGTCCCCTAAGTTGTTTGTTTAGTTTGATCAGAGTGCTTTTATCCTGCTGGGTGCTGCACCTCCTAATTTTTGCCATGATTTTCTTCCTCCTGTTATACAGCCTCTTGATTTTGTGATTCCACCAGGGTGGCTTATTTTTTGAGTTAGTTCTGTACTTTTTCCTGGTGGGTAGAAGAGCTGCCTCTGTGCTGCTGTTAACATGCTTGTACAGGGTTTCTGTAAACAGTTCTGCACATACAGTAGTATTCTCAATGTTTATGGGGGCTTGAAATTTTGCCAGGTTCTCACTTAATAGCAGGAGGTTAGCCATAGATTAGTTCCAGAATACTCCAGGTTTAACTGGGGGGGGGGGGGGTCCAGGTCTTATTTTTACTTCAAAGGAGACCATTTTGTGGTCTGACCTTACCAGAGAGCATTACAGTAGGGGGTGTGCAGCAATCCCCCATATTAGTGAGGACCAGATCCAGTATGTTTACACCCCTGGTTGGTCCAGTGAGTTTGTGTTTATAAAAAACAAGGAATTTCTGTGCATGCACGTTTGGTGCCATATAGAAATCCCAGTTAATAGTGGAGTAATTAAAGTCATCCATGAATATGGCATTGGGTTGGATGGTTAGTGTTTCTATTAAGTTTAAATACATGGTATGGGTTTCCTGGGTCATAGAGAAGGACCTATAGCTTGTAAGGAAGTGGTACTGGATTTTACCTATGGTGATTTGAACATGGAGCAGCTGAAGTACATTGTCCTGTTTGACCAGCCTTGAAGTATATTTATTTTTGATGTAAATAGAGACACCACCACTTTTCATCCCTGCCTGTGAAGTAGCTGGCCTAAATGTGTGGAAGGCATTCTAACCTTGCACTGTTGGTGTGCTCTCCATGGCTTTAAACCATATCTCAGTGACCACACAGATGTCAACATTCTCTAGAGTGAAGAGAGCTTTTAGGGAGTGGTGGTTTTTTTTTTTTTTTTTTGTTAGATTCCTAGCATTGACACCTTTAGATTTTCTTAGTTTTGATTTGCTATGTTGGAAGTACTTTCAGTTTGGCATTGCCTAAAAAAGGCACTATGGGGAAAGAAAATGTTTTAGCTAATATTTGAAAGCCTAGAGGAGAGAGGTGCAGACCATCCCTGGCAAAGCAGCATGGTCTGTTGACCAACTCATTCCATGCTGACAAATATTGTACCCCCTTAGAATGATACCAGAAATTAAGCCAGTTATTAAAGTCAGTCATCTTTTGTTCATATTGTGGCATCATCCTTGGAGAAGGTAACATGCTTCTCAATGCTAGGCTTATACCAGCCTGAGACACATATTCCGAGAGCTCCATGATGTCTCTCTTCATATAGTCTAGGGATGTATGTCTCATTTACTCCCACATTGACTATGACTGAGTCATATTGGTAATTGTGGTCCAATGACCTAAGTGCATGTGTAATGTGGTGGATTCTAGCCACTGATAAGCAACTGACCGTAACTTTCTCCTTACTCAGCCTGATGAGAGGGACATCAGTGTATCTCATGATGGAGTCTACAATGACTAGAATGCTGGATTGTGTGGTGGTTTGCCTTATGGGCTTCGAGGTAGAGGCTCCATGAGATGTAGCTGTACGTGCTGATGTGAATGTTGTTTTCAAAGAGCACATTTGGGGTTGCTGAGGGTATTTGTTATGTGTACTTCATCTAGGAGGTCTTTGTGGCTTAGGATGGCTACATGTAAGTGCCTCAGCATATGTGGGTCGATATGTCTGCTTTGAATTATACATGATGGGTGCAGCGTATGTACTACTGACAACCTTATTGTCATTAGGAGTACTTTTATGTGAGAGCTTTGCCTCCAGTACATTAAGCGCTTTCATCCTAATACTAAGGATGCTGTCAGAATAATGACCACAACAACCTTTTCTTTTAAGTAAATTACAATAGCCATTAGGAATAAAACATCCATTAAGTAAGCAATCAAATAAATTATAAGAATAAATTATTTAAAGAAACATATAGAAGAGTAGTAGAATCTACTAATATAAAAAAGATAAGACTCCAAATCTAATGAAGTTCCTATGTAAACATATTTGGGATGAAGGCGCTTATCTGGACTGTATTTTGCAATAAAGTTGTGGAGTCTGCTTCTGTATCTGTTTTTTTGGTTCGAGTTTGAATCTACTAATATGTTTACTTAGTCCAAATATAACATAGTAAAGTAAAAATGAAGTAAATGTATTAATAAAAACACTACAAATTCTAAAGAAATAAATAAGAAATGAGGTCTAAGTTATCACAACTTGGCCAACCTCATTTTCAAATCTGGGAGTATAGAAATACAATCATTTAATCCTGGGAGGAAGCATCTAAATGTATTTGCCAAATCAGTGAGTGCCCTATGCTCAATTCTGTTCTCCCACTGCCCCCTTTAACTTCTAAAGGTATTTTTGCAAGGGTACCAAACTCAAATCTGACAAAAAATTTAATTTGACAAGAATGTCTGAACAAGGCATTGTTCTTGTTCTCTTTCTTAATATCATATATTTGTTTGTAAATTCGTCTGCCCAATTTACATTTGTTCTTTCCCACATAGAATGCCTTGAATGTATAACAAACTGCTAGGTAAATTAGACCTTTAGTGCAACAGTTATCTTTAACAAAAGTAACTTTAGTAGCACAGAAATTCTCCAGAGTTATATTTGCCTTATCGTAAATATATTGTCATATATAGTCTGAGCTGCTCTGTTATTGCTTATATTTCTGTATTTTATGTTTGTGAAATATTTTATATTTCACTTGGGCTGATCCTGAAATTGGTTAATACTAATCATGCACTACCCTGGTAAACAAATATAAATAAAATAAAATAAAATAAATAAAAATAAAAAAGTTTACAATTGTGTTTTCCTCTGGTTATTTTTTTTGTTATTAGCTCTTTTATACAGAACAATTGAAGTACTTCTGGATCAATTTGCTGGAGTTTTTTTTTTCTTGTTTTATGCATTTCCATGTGCTAATACATTTCTGTAATTACTATATGTGGCAGTACGTGTTGCATCATTTATTGTGTGATGCTGTAATGCAATTATGTAGTCCATTTTATGTTATAGTAAAAAAAAAAAATAGGATGCAAACCCTTCATTAATACATGTATATGCTCTGAAGCAGTGTTCGAGGCTCTTATATGCTGAAGGATCCAGAATCCATGTATACTATATTTAGCATGGTGATACTCAGGTATGCATTTTATTGTTGAGGCAATCTGTGCATAGTATGGGATGAGTCTTTATAGTACAAGGGTGGCAGGGACTGCATTTTGAATTTTGCTGTTCTTTTTAATGTGTGATACAATGTGTTAACTTTTACTCAGTAACTCTGCACTTTCAAAAGATGGTCTTTTTTAAGTGATTCAAATTGAAGCAGTGAATGGGGACAATGTCTGTTGATGGAAGGACTGACAACAAAGGGTTAATATGTTTAGGTGTAGAAATGATGTTGCACTCATATTTGCTTGAGCATTCAATATGTTTGAGTCTTGTTTAGATTGTTCAGATAGAGCAGTTGTTCAGAATTATAGCATTATATTGTTTAGTTTGGCAATTATTACTTTATTATGCCAATGAAACATTTGAGATAAAACAGTCAACAAATAACATTAATTATTAAAGAGGGGAGGGCTACTTATGAATGAAAGTGATTGACACTGTTGTCAGGATCAAGTTATGTATTCATTAATCTGGCTTTTTTGGACTAGAGTATATTTGTAAAGTAAGCTTGAATACTTTACTGCAGACATTTTTTTTTAATCTATGCCATACATCTGAGGTGTAAACAGACAGTAAAGTGGCTAATGGGAACACATTCTAGCTATAGGTAAAGGTGACACCTCTGATGTAGTCTGATTGCAGTAAAACAGTCACTGATCTTGCTTGCCAAGAGTGGTGTCACGCAATGCATTTTATTTGTACGAATCTATGTAAAATTGTTATTGTTATGATTTGTGCATGTTTATGTCTGTATGGAGTGTTTGTTACAGTGCATCTCATATTAACAAGTTGAACAGAATTCCTTTCACTTTCCATTACATCTGAACCTCATCATCATATATCAAGTATCTTTCTTTGCAGACCTGTGTTGGATATATGTGAAAGCAACTGATCAGCAGGACAGTGGCTCATAAAGTATTGTTATCTCACACTTCTTGATTCTCTGAATGAGTTCTTGGCTGTGGCTTTTTCTCTGCAGAATCTGCATGTCTGTCCTGTCTCTGAGAGAGTTTTATATTGGTGCTCTGTTTTCTACCAACACCCAAATAAATGGTATAGATGAATTGACATTCATTCAAGTTGCCTATAAGAAAGCATGCAGTGTGAATGACTAACACATGCACGTGTGTGTGTGTGTGTGTGTGTGTGTGTGTGTGTGTGTGTGTGTGTGTGTAAGCATGTGTATATTTGTGTGTGTATATGTATGCATCTGTATGCATGCATATGTGTGTATGTGTGCACATGTATGTGTGTGCATATTTGTGCATATGTGTGAGTTTGTCTGACAGTTCCATCTGTGGACTCACACACTATTGGTGGGCACATACATAAATCTTCTGGATACCAATAAAAACAGCTGATAAGTAATTATCTTTCAAAAATAAGGCTGAAAAATGCATCACATAGCCTCTCCACTCTCAGATCTAGGGTACTGGTGACCCACAATTATCTTACTGTACTAGAACAGGTTTATTGAGGTGCTTATCTTTAAGCTACTGCCATAGGCTTCATCTAGTCTACAACTGATCATGCTCTAAGGTGTGCACACTACATTGTTATTACTTATGTGGGGGTGGAAAAAAGTGTGGTCATTTTTACAGATTGTCTAAAAGCAGTACCTATCTCTTTTTAAAGATTGCAGTGGAAGTGAATGTTTCTGCATTTCTTCTCAATGCAATCTGTTGTCATTGAAGCTTGTTATGACTTCTCCAAGAAAATCTGTGATTTGGTATCATAAAGTCGTAGTACAGCTTTTCTAAGTGGGCATTACTTCACCAATAAGAACCTTGTATAAAAGCCATGACAATGTCTGGTTTAAACTTAGTCTAAGATTACTATTCTGTTACTGTGCTATTTGTGGAAATTTTATGAATTTTATAACTTATATGTAATAATTTCAGGATGGATTCATTCAAGTTAATATCTATGTTGAACAGAAACAGACTAGGAAATGCAGTTCCAGTTCACACATTATTAGAATTTGAGGTGCATACCTAAATGAAATCCCACATCTGTTACATAATGAATCAGTTGAAATAATTTCTCAGCAGTAATGCAAAGGTTTTAGACAGAAATGCAAAATAATGACACAAACATTTTATGTTGATTAAAAATAATGCATATTAAAGAAACTATTCATCCCTGATTTGAATGCCACAATGAAAATACAGGAGTAGAAATCTGCATTTAGAATACTCTATACTTGTCTGGTAATTATCTCTGATTTGTGTTGCCCAGAGGGTAATGCAAGTAGAGCGCATAATCTTTGTTGAAAGATATTGCTGCAGAAAAATAGTTTATCATTTTAGCACTTTAATTTGATTGCACAGAGAAACCTGCAACACTAATAATGCTAAAAATATGTAGATGAGAGAAAATATATTCTAGGCTTTAATACGTTTTATTGGATTTTTACACAGGCATTGACAAAAATTAAAACAAGTAACACAGTAACTTGACATAATCAGGTGGTGTTACAGTCCTTTTTTGCTGTTGATGACAAAAGCAGTAGACTGCCCAATAAAAATAGGGAAAATTTGAAAAAAATGCAATAGTCCAGTGAAAATAACATATACACTATATGAAATATATTCAGTATGTCCCAACGCTCTTTGGCACTTGTTATTCACCAAATTGCTGCTCCAACAACCAGTGGAAAGTAGTTAATTATATTCATGGTATAAAAAATGTTGCAGAGGTTTGACATTTAGCTTTGTTCACAGTTGTGTAGATCATTTTAAACCTTTGTTCCACTAATTTATACTGGGAGTAACTGTACGTTTCCACCTTTTCAGGAAAAGAAATCAAGGCAGATAAGACCATAATGGCAAATGCTTCTTTATGAGCTTTGTTCATTCTCTGTTGATAAATTCCTTGTAAAGACTAAATGTAACTTGTCAGGAATTCTTTTATGCTAATAAACAATTTGGCAACAGGACAGTTCATGTCTCACATCTGTTTGACTTTACTGTATGACTAAAACACATATGGTCAAGATCTGCACTCAGTAAATCAGACATTGAACATCAGCAGTCTGCACCTATATAAATTCCGTTGATACACTTGTGTGTAAATAAGTACTGTACTAGATTGTAATTCTCCTGAATTTCCAGTGAAACATTATAGCTTCTCTGAAGGATTACTGTCATTTTGTTGGATGGCTGTGTGGATTGTCTTTGTCCATAAAAAAAGTTGTGAATATCCATTTGTGTAAACTTAGTAACTCAAACAAACATTTTAAGATACGATCATCAACACGATCTTGTGCTTTTTACCCTATATAATCTTAAAATAACTATTTTCAGAGATGCATAATCTTATCATCTGGGTTGTTAACACATCAGTGAACTCCATGTGACTTATGAGCAAAGTATACAAAATAATAGGGACATACTCGTCTTTCTATTACTGAAACTCAGAATATTTTAACTGGTCAAAATGTATTTCTTTAGTTATTTAGTTCTATATGTATGTATTTATGCATTAACTCATTTTTACCTGCCAAATATTTTTTATCAGACTGAATAATAGTCAACTCTCCCCCCAAAAAAAAACTGTTATAGGAGTTTGCATAGCATATTTAGTTTAGGTGTTAATCATTTAATTTACTTAAAAAAACCATTCATGTTTTTGAAAAAAAAATTGCAGAAAGTTAACAATCTTCAGTTAGGCAATACATATGTAGTTGAATGTATGTCTAAACACAGTCCCCAAGGGGCTTTGAGTTTTTAAATTTCCCAATGGACTATATGCACAGGATGGTATGGTTAAAGACTTTACAGATTTATTTGACAATTTTGGTCTTGAATTGATGCAACTGATTATCAAATTCAATACTGTTAATTGTACACGATTTGCTATTTGAACAATGTAAGGATGTAGATCATAATTTATTTATTCATATTGATTGTAGTTGTAAGGTGAATTTAGATAGGCAAAATACCAAAATTAAGAGGGACCTTCTTCAAAATAGAGCTAATAAGGTGTACTCAATTAAAGAATTGTCCAGGTATCTTGGTAAGGGTCATTTCATCATCTTTTCTTCAAGGTTTTCCCAGAAAGAGAGAGTTAAGTCGACCCCTTACAGGAGCTTGACATACAAAATGGGCAGGATTTTCTAGACCTTCAGAGATTGAAAGGTTAGCTGCTTTGAATGCTTAGGTACAGGACCCAGTGCCAGGGGTGATTGATTGGAGCAGAGAATATTCTACCCAGGGAACCAGAATTTCAAGGGGAAAAGGTGGTAATCGTGAATAGCAATGATGGTGCCACAGTGTCGTATGAGGGTTAGAATATTTACAACTTTAATGGCATTTCCATCACCACCCATCATTTTAACATTTTTTCAAAAGGTTTTAAATTTATTCCAACCCAATCATTCAACATAGCCAATTCCTTAATAGAGTTAAAACTTTTTATTAGAAAATTAAATCTGGTAATTTTTTTAACAATAGTTGTTATGACTCTAGGGAAGGTTTTCAAAAAGAAAATCACTTTTAAGTCCTTCAACACACATGCACACCTGATGTTACAGACTTGTGAAAAGGCATGTGTCAAGGAATGTTATAAACTCCATAGCCAATATAGGCATACTATAACTAGGAATTAGACATCCATCTAGATGAAATTCTGTATTCATGAAAACATGATAGAACAATTAGAGTTATGAAACCAGTTAAAGGGAAGAGGACAGTTATTGCTGATGCTGTTCAATACTCTGCGCAGATGACGAAAATGCTTTGTGACTCAGACATGTATAGCACTTCCTCACTTAATGAAATCAACATCACTCATAGGAAAATATACATTTTGTTAAAGAAATGATTTTAGGCAAAAAGTTGATCAGGATACTTACACCTTTTTGTCTATTAAAAATCAGTTATCCCCTCATTTTTTCTTCTTCCCAAAATATATAAGGACACAGATAATTTAAAGTATAGACCCATTGTAGCGTCTCACGGTTCAAAAACGTACCCTTCGGTGATGTTCATTGATAAAATGTTAAAACTCCTACTTAAAGATTCATATCTTTTGAAGGATTCTTGGGACTTCCTGGGTAGATTTTCTCCCTCATTATGGTCAGAGGACATTAGTTACCTTACTACTGATATGGCAGTGGTACTTGATAACAACTTCAGTTCCTTTGAGGCAGAATTTTTTAGGCAGGTCAAGGGTGTTGCTATGGGGCAGTTTCACCCACATTTACTCCAATTTGTTTCTTCTAGGTTGGAAAAAGGAGTATTTATTTAATTCTAACTTTTTTTAAGTATTGAAAGTTATATCTTAAATTTCTC
This sequence comes from Protopterus annectens, assembly GCF_019279795.1. Lineage (NCBI taxonomy): Eukaryota > Metazoa > Chordata > Ceratodontiformes > Protopteridae > Protopterus > Protopterus annectens. Next base: position 66,548,938 of record NC_056746.1, on the reverse strand, counting down.
CCAGCTAGTTGTCTATGTTATGCTTAAATAGGGTCATTGAAGAGCTCTGTTTTACATGAATTGGGAGTTTGTTCCAGAAGAGTAGTAATCTATGGAAGACATATCTGTCTCTCCAGCATGTTCTGTTAATGTTGCAGGCAAGGTTAAGATCCTAGAGTGAGTGAATCTTGTCCCATTTATCTTGCGGATGTGCAGAATTTCCATTAGAGCAGGTCCGACACTGCTGTGTAAGCCGGGCACAAGTCACCTCTCAGCAGCTTATACAATACAGAGTACAGTAACAGGACCTTCAGTGTGTCCGTGTAGTTCGTGTGTTGAAAGCCTTAAATTTTCTTGGTGAGAAACCTCTGAGGTCTGTCCAGCTGCTGCATGTGTCTGGTGAGGTACCTACAGAAGACAGCATTGTACTCTATTAATGGTCTGAAGAGGGATAAGTACAGGGAGTTATAACATCTCCTTAGCTCTGAATGTGATTCCTTTACTTATGATATGTGCAGCATAGAAGGCCTTTCTTACCATTGTGGACACACGGTGATCAAGGTTAAGGTTGCTATCAACCTGTATTCTCAAGTCTCTCACCACAGGGTTTGAGCTGGGGGGGGGTACTGTTAATACTATAATTTGCAGGAATTTCCCCATTCCAGAAAGGGATGATAACACATTTTTTGTGTTTAGTTTAAGTCCGTGGCTTTGGCATCAATCATTTGTCTGTGTAAGCCCTTTTTGTAGTATGTCAGCATTGTTGGAGGACTCAGTGATTGCACCCAGTTTGCAGTCATTCGCAAACCTGGCAAGCCATAGGCCATCTATTATCACCTGGACTTCCAACAAATAGATTCCAAACAGTAGGGGGCCCAACATAGATCCTTGTGGTACACCACTGGTAACTGGTCTGCTGGTAGAGGTCGAATCCTCTCAGAATGGGGAAAGAAATTTGTCTCCTTGTTAGGTAATGGGTCAGGGGATAACAATACTAAGATCAATTCTGATTGGTATCCCCCTTTACCCTCTATGACAAGTTTAATAGCTGAATTTAATGACTATTCAGGAAAAGTTAAGGACATCATTAAAAGGAAAAGAAACATAATTAATGCTTTTCCAATGTATGTAAATATCTTTGGACCCCACCTCATGTTTAGATTACTATGAATTTTAAAAATAGAAAAGTCCAAAAGCACACTCCAAAGCCATGGTCAGGATCAGTGGGATATGATCACTTTAAAGCTTTATTTATAAAATCCAAAAATACGAATGGAATTAAAATAAAATCCAGTATCCAAACATTATTCAAAGATGGTCAAAATAATCCAAACCAATAAGCGCTTTCATTTTCACTCCTGAAAACTTCATCAAATAATATAAATTTAAAACTAATCATTTAAATAGGTTTCATTAAAGGCGACATAACAAGTAAGCCCCCAAGGTTAACGTATCATAGCCTTGTATGGAACATCAATCAAATTTGTAATAAGTGGAGACAAGTCCTACCATACCACTTAATTGGTTGATAAATGACTCTACACAACCAATCAGAAACATCATGTAGAAGGTGTGTCCGTAGTACTTGTTGGTCGTTCTGTCAGGATAGAACAGACAAACAGTTGTGGGTTCGGTTCAAGCAGCTTTATTATATACAAACACCTCAGGATTGAGGATTAGTAACTTAAACTTAAACTTATAAATAAATTGACTACTGCACTCATACATGCTAACACTCTGTTCTCTCAAAATAGCACTGCTGCCTGCACGTGCTCTCTATTTATATGCACATGCCCTCACTTTGAAATGCTTCTTAAAGTTAAAACACATGCTCTGTTCTACATCCTCTCTGTTTGAGAAATAAATTATGCACTGAAATGACAACATTCATTGACATGCAATTGTACAAAAATTATCTTTTGACATGAAATTATACTGAACTGATTCTTTGACATGCAGTCATACAGAACTAAATACAAATAAAATAATCATGTCCAGGTTGCTATGTATTTCATACTAGATCTAGAAATATGACCTGACTGTGTGGCATAAAAATTAGAACTGGGTTTAGCAACAGGGGCTGTCTTTAATGAATGTTCGACTTCAAGGACATCTAGGACATTATCAGAAATGGGAATAGGTACTGAGGAACACTTTTTAAATAGTTGGGCTTTGATTGCTCTGGTATTTTTAGCATTAGGCACTAACAAACTGGAACTGATAGGTAAGGTTGTTCTGGTTTGCCTAGATAGAAGTCTCTGAGCAGGTGAGTCAAGTAAATTGGCATGGCATATATTTCTGAGATTAGGCAAATACAAGAAGATATCAGTATTGTCACACTTTGACCTCTCTAGTAATTGCTTTGCATTTTGTACTGCACACTCAGCCAGGCTGTTTAACTGTGTATATTGAGGATTGCTAGTGACATGGATAAATTCCCACTCTTTTGCAAATTTCTGAAATAACCGACTTGTAAACTGGGCACCGTCGTCAGAAATAACTTTGTGTGGCCTACCATGGACTGAGAAGTGACGTTTCAACTTAGTAATGACAGTAATGGATGTTAGATCAATCTCAAACCAGTTCATATAAGAGTCTACCAACACTAAGTAATGTTGACTGTTCCACTCAAATATGTCAGTGGTTTCTGTTGACCAAGGTATTTCAGAAATCTGGCTTAGCTGAAGTGGCTCTTTTTCCAAATGTGGTTTAGTACTTTTGCATACTGAACAAGATGATAATTCTTTATCAATGTCTTTTGATAGAGAAGGCCAAAATACTAGTCCTCTCACCCTTTTTTTGGCAGCTTTGGAACCTGAGTGGCCACGATGCAAAATTGGATGTACTCATGTTGTAAGGAAGTAAGAATGACAACTTTAGGACCTTTGAAAATGATGCCATTTTCCATCAACATCTCATCTCTGTAAGGAAAATAAGTTTGCATTTCTGTTGTTATACAAGATTGCTTTGACAGCCATCCAACATTAATTAAGTGGCTGAGCGTTTGCAAAACTGGATCAGTCTTTGTATAATCTATTAGCTCATCAAATCTTGTGGTAGAAAAATTACGCACCACCTTGACATCAAAGTCAAAATTCTTTGCATCAAGCTTTTCTGTGGTATAAGGTATCAGCCAGATAAAGACGTTTGCCTTTTGTATAGACCATTTTGAAGTTGTATTTTTGTAATCTGAGCATCATTCTTTGTAGTCTTGATGGAGGTGTATGCATAGGCTTCTTTAAAATAATGACTAGAGGCTGATGATTAGTCTCAGTTTGGATAGCTGGGCAATAAATATAATCATAGAACTTCGAACATGCAAGCACAATTGCCAAAAGTTCCTTCTCTATTTTAGCATACTGCATCTCAGTTTAGGTAAGAGTTCTAGATGCATAGGCTACTGATCTGCCCTCTTTTAGAATAACTGCACCAAGACTAAACTTTGAAGCATCACAGGAAAGAATTACTGGTTTGTGGACATCATAGTATCTCAACATAGGTGGACTGGCAATTTTCTATTTAAGGTCATCAAATGCTCTCTGTTGTTGTTCTGGCCATGACCAGGCAACATTTTTGTGTTTCAGCTCTCTTAAAGGCACTGATAATTCACTGAAGTCTGGTATAAACTTGCCCAAATAGTTAACCATACCAAGGAAAAGCAGTAAGGCTTGGACATTATCTGGAGCTGGCATCTCAAGAATGGCTGTTTGTTTGGAAGGGTCTGGTTGTAAGCCTGTACTGGTAAATAAATGACCTACATAAGTAACCTCTGGTAGCCTGAATTTGCATTTCAGAGGATTGAGCTTTAAATTCACTTCACACGCTCTGTCCAGAACTTTTCTGAAGTTTCTGTCATAGTCTGCTTCACCATTGTCTCCAGCTAGTAAATCATCTACTATTATAGTGGGTTCCTATCAGCATTTTCAAATGTTGAAAATGCTGAATTTAATTTCATCAAACTGAAATGTTCAAAATCTCAGAAGAGTGAACTGATGGAACATTGATTTCTTTCCCAGGGAAAGAAATCGGTGGGCCGTCATCGAAGTTTGCTATTTCCTCCACTGTGGTGCAGTCTCGGAGTTGGTATATTTAAGTAGGGGGGTGTGGGGGGCAAAGCTCCCCACTTCTGTCAGTGTTTAAAGTATTGAAAATTCTTTTTTTTTTTGCACAGAACACCGATTTCTTTCCCTGGGAAAGAAATCGATATTCCGTCAGTTTGCTCTTTTGAGATTTCGAACATTTCAGTTAGATGAAATTGCATTCGGCATTTTCAGCATTTGATATGCAGATATAGACTCATTAGCAGACGGATAACCTGAAAAAATTTGCTCCATTGCACACTGAAAGACTTCGCTAGCAGAATTTATTCCAAAAGGCATAATCTGTATCTACTGAATGGGGTACTGAATGCAGTCAGTAGTGAAGATTTGCGATCAAGCATCACTTGCCAAAAACTCTTTGCATCTAAGACAGAAAAAACAGTGGCATTTGGCACGAGGGTAGCAACCTCCTCTTATGTATGCATAGAATGGTGGGGCCTCTTTAATGCTTTAAGTCTCTTGGGTCAATACACATTCTGATTTCATCTGAGCTTTTCTTATGAGCAACTGCCATAGGAGAAACCCATCCAGCTGGTTCTTTAACATGACAAATCACACCTCGTTGCACCATTTTATCTAACTGCACCTGAGCTTTTAACTACCAGAACTTTTCTTACTGGTCTGATCACTGGACTGACCTCTGGGTCTAATTTCATGGAGTGCACAGATGAAAGTTTGCCTAGCTTATCTTCGAAAACATCAGCATACTCTAAGAAAATAGCATCGGTGAAACTGGAACTAGAACATGTGCTTACATGATGGACTTCTTTGGTAAAAGAAAGCAATTTCATTCTTAAACTGTCTCTGAAACAGGTCTTCCAACTACATAAAATTGCAAGCTGTAACTGTTCCCAACTGAATAGCATGAAAGTACTACTGAGCCTTTGGTTTAAATCTCCTCAGCTCCATAAGCAACAAGCTTCACACAATTGGCCAAATGAAATTGTTCACCAGCTCTTACCCTAGCAAATGTTTCTGCTGACATAACATTGCACTTTGAATTAGTGTCTACCTTGGGCTCTGTGGGTTTACCATTGATCAGGACAGTACAAAACACTTTGTTTTTTGCCAACAAATGTACTGCATTAACCTTTTCACCAACCACTGATGCACTGACATAGAAAGTAGAGTTGCAGCTTTCTATATGATCAACTTGCTTTTCTGAGTATTTTTTCTTAATAAATGAATAAGGCTTGCTTGATTAACAGGACTTTTGAAAGTAGTTCCATTTTTTACACTTGTGGCATTGCTGACAAAATCACAAACCAGAAAAAATCCAGACCCAAAGGGAAGAGACCCGGTGGTAAAAGCAACTCTTTTATTGCTGAAACCCAATATTAACACTTCACTAACTAGATAAAATGCATTTTCATCTGTAAATGACTAGACTTCATCAGACACAAAAAAAAAATACATTCCACCCCCATTATATAGTCACTCAAAGTGACCAAGCAATCAATTAAATATTTTAAAAAGACATACCCTGAGCAAAAATGAATTAACATCCAAACAATAGTATAAATTAATACATGCTAATTCCCTAAAAATTCCATCCATTTAAAAATGATTATAAAAATCCTAGCATCACATAATAAAAGGAATAAATAAAATATTTATACATATATATAAAAAGTGTGTGACCTAAACTATAAAAATTATGTCATACCACCATCTACTAACAATGAATACTACTACAAGAACATCCCCAATCAAATTAATAAATAAGTTAATGTTTTCTACATGCCAACATAAAAAACATACCTTTACAGTTTAGAAGCCCTTAACCTTAAAACTGGTGCCAATGAGATATTATCATTCAGTCCAGGGTACTTGTTAGCCTCCAGCACTATCTGCCAGTAGGCTTCTCTGTATTCTAATTTGGTTTCCCAGGGACCCCCCCTCATATCCCTAGGTGCCACCTCCATAACAAAAAATGAAAAATTGGCTTCTTTTCAAACTAATGTATGTTTATAAAGGGTATTTGATTTGTTTTTATTTTTAACATTATTTAGATGTTCATAAATCCTTCATTTTAACTGACGTTCAGTCTTCCCCACATAGAAGGCATCACAGTGGTTACATTGAACAATATAGACTACGCTTTTAAAATTACAATTAGAATATACCTTGCCCACAACCTGCTTCTGTCTAGCCCTCACAGATATTTTATCACAATGGCTAATATTTATGCACTGTAAACATTCCCCACATTTGTAAGTACCACCTTTTTTCTGATTAATAACTCTTGAAGTGGCCGTGTGTTCTAACAGGTTTTTAATATTTTGGCCTTTTCTGACTATAACCTTAAGGGATTTGCCCTTAATGTTTTCCAGATCTGTAAATTCTGAGAATTTTTTCCATTGCCTTTCTATGATGTTTTTAATCAAATAGACATCGCCACGAACATTAGTAGCAAATGCCATATGAAAACCCTGTTCTGAATCTGGGAATCTTGAGGTAATGTTACAATTGCCTCATGTACACAGACAACCCTCTCCTCCTCCCAACAAATACAAATATATGCGAGAGATGCAACTATATAGCCAAACTGGAGGCTGAGCTCTCTCAATTCACTACTGGCAAGACCAGTCAGGAGGAGAAGGTAACCACGCACACCACAAACCCAGTCTCACATAGAACTATCACAACTGCAAACCAAAAACATAAACACACAAAAACATACTCGGAGGCGCTGATTAAAAATCTACCAAAACAACAGAGGCCTCCAAAGCAGACACCCAAGCAACCGCCACCTCAAGACATAGCACATGCAACACATAGTTCTCAAAGTCAGTGTGCTAAACAGTCACAGCCTTTAAGGCCAAACAACATGCCAGACACACTTGTAATAGGTGACTCCATAGTCAGACACACTGACGTCCCGCTCACCAGACTGAACAAGGAAAAGGTCACAGTAAGCTGCCTGTCGGGAGCTAGAATCCGCCACATAACACAAGCACTCAGGTCACTCCACAGCAAGTACAAATATGACTCAGTCATTGTACATGCCGGTGTGAACGACCTGAGACGTACCTCCCTAGACTACATGAAAAGAGACATAGAGGAGCTCTCTGATTATGTAGCCCAGGCCGGTATGACCCTGACCCTGAGCAGCATCTTACCCTCACCAAGAATCATGCCACAGTACAAAGACAAAATGATCAGTTTTAACAATTGGCTTAATTACTGGTGTCATTCTAAGGGGATCCAATGTCTGTCTGCTTGGGATGACATGCTTGACAAGCCACGCTGCTTCAAGGGATGGCTTGCACCTGTCACCCTGGGCTTCGGATATTGGCCAAGGCTCTTGCCACCCCATAGTGCATTTTTAGGCAAGGCTCAAATGACAAACCTACCTCCCTAGAAAACACAAGTGGAAAAAAACTAAGGGTAATGCTGCTCAATGCCAGAAGTCTAAACCTCAAGATGCAAGCCCTCGAAGCCCTCCTCAGTATGGAGAACATCGATGTCTGTGCAGTGACTGAAACCTGGTTCAAGGCTCCTGAGAGCACCCCAGCACTATCAGGTTTTACCTCATATCATGCTTTCCGGCCCCAAAACTTGGACCGAACCACAAAAGGAGGGGGAGTATCCATTTTCATCAAAAATACCCACACCTCCAGGTTAGTGGCAACGCACGAAGCATCAGAGACCATCCAGGTGCAACTAACCATAGGCAAAACTGCCTTACAGTTTGTAGCATGGTACAGACCACCCTCTCAAACTCAGGAACCCCACACAGCCTTCCTGAAGACACTGGAGAGTATGAATGTCTCTCCAAATACCATCATTTTGGGAGACTTCAACTACCCAAACATAGACTGGGAACATTACTTAAGCCCCAACACCCTAGCCCAAAGGTTCCTAGAATTCATAAACTCAAATGCAATGGAACAACTAGTCACCATTCCCACAAGAGGAGACAATATACAAGACCTGATCATCACAAACATGGGGACAAAATGCTCCACACCGGAAGTATATCCCTCTTTGGTAAGATCAGACCATAAATTAATCTCACTGGAAATCCACATCCAGCCCCCACCCCCTGCACAAAAGACCACAGTGAAGAACTTCTCAAAAGCCAACTTCACACTTCTTAAGACTGAAGTGGTATCCTTCAAGGCCCCTGGGCCAGTGGGAACCACAACCCACACTGCTGAATCCTTTGCAAATGCCTTCTACGGGCACCTTCAAGAATGCATGGATCATGCAATCCCAAATAAAACCAAGACCCATTCCCCCAAAGGCAGGCGCCCGGTCTGGTGGACCCCAGCCATAAACAAACTTTACAACAGGAGGAGGAAGCTACTACATGACAGAGCAAAATCCCTAAAAGGGAAGGCATCTCTGATCAGTACTAGCAAAAAACTACGATCACTCATAAAATCAGCCAAGGCCAACTTTGAGAGAAAAATCGCAAAAGACACAAAAGACAATCACAAGGCCTTCTTTAGCTATGCTAGAAATCTGGGTGGAAACTTCCAGATATGCTCAGAGTTAGTCCAAAATGACACAAAATACACTGAACCCACTGATATTGCCAACATACTAGCAGACAGGTTCAGTGCAAATTTCTCCTCCCCCTCCGCCCCAAAAGGAGAAATAACTATCCCAGCAGAGTATAGCCTCCCTAACATCTCAGATGCCCAGGTGAGAGCCGCCCTCTGTAAAGCTAAAAACACAGCATCAATGGGACCGGACGGTGTCCCAGGCTGTGTGCTACATGAACTCCAAAAGAAACTAAACCCACACATAAGGCTGCTGTTTAATCTTAGCCTTACTACAGGATACGTACCCAAAGAGTGGCGTATGACAACAGTGGTCCCACTTCACAAAGGCGGTGCTTCTACGGACCCTGGAAATTACCGCCCCATAAGCTTGACGAGCCTGGTCTGCAAAGCTATGGAGAGGATCATTATGGAACTCATAAACAAAGACATTGGGGACCTACAGACATTGGATCCTACCCAATTTGGCTTTGTCAAGGGCAGATCCTGCCTTTTGAACTTGGTCGACTTTTTTGAAACAGTCACTAAGGCCATTGATGAGGGTAAAGCAGTTCACACAGCCTACCTTGACCTTGTAAAAGCCTTTGACACAATACCCCACTCGGGCATCATAGACAAACTCACCAGCTTAAATGTAAACCCATATGTCACAAGATGGGTTGCAAACTGGCTCAAGGACAGAACCCACAGGGTCAGAGTTGCTGGAGCTATGTCAGACTCTAAGCCAGTCACAAGCGGTGTCCCACAGGGCTCAGTCCTGGGACCCCTCTTGTTTGGCATTTATTTTTCCGAGGTACAGGCAAACATAGGAGGATTGTGGCTGACAAAGTTTGCAGATGACTGCAAACTGGGCGCCATAATTGATACTCCAGCGGACACAGACATCATTCAGAGAGGACTCATAGAAATGGATAATTAGTGCCAGAGCCATGGCCTTAAGCTGAACGCCAAAAAATGTATAGTCATACCCTTTGGGAAAAACAAGGTACCCACAAATTACCGCATAGGTGGTAATCCATTAAGTACGGAAGAGGTAATCAGGGACCTAGGGACCCAGGTTGACAGTAACCTCTCATTTGACACTCACATTGCCAAAGTGGTTAGGAAGACCTTCTATATTGCCCACCTTATCATGAAGGGTTTCACATCTAGATCAAGAGAGGTCATTGTGCCCCTGTACTCTTCTCTTATCAGACCAATGATTGAGTACAATGCCCCATTTGGGATCTATCTTACCCGACACCTGCAGCAGTTGGAAAGACCCCAAAAGTTCCTCACCAAGAGGATAAAGGGTCTTAAACATATGTCATATGCTGCCCGACTGAAAAAACTCCAGCTCTATTCAGTCGCATACCGCCTACTCACAGGTGATCTGTGCCTGACGTACAAGGCCATGTCCAATCCGGAATTAATGGACATGCTCCACCTCAGAAAATCCAAATCCATCAGAGCCATGAGAGCAAGAGACTTAAACCTCAACACAGAAATAAATAGGATATGCTGGAGGGACATATTCATAACCCAGAGGCTCCCTACACTCTGGAACAGAATCCCAGTCCATGTTAGGCAGAGCCCCTCACTGACTCTATTCAAGAGAAATCTTGACGAGTGGATGGGAGATCGTAGGTTTACCCCGGGGGTCATCTCTGTGTCACTACTAGACAGAGGCATAGTAAACTAAACCCTAAAAGGGCATAGTATTCTCATCCTAAGGGGTGGCGAAAGCCACACACACTCTGGCTAGGCTTATAAATGCCCTAGGGCAGATAGCCTAGTACGAACCTATTAACCTATGAACCACAAGGTTTATTTCCTGACATTAAAATACCCTTACCTAGAATAGGGGGGTACTTATCCAACCTTCCATTCCTGACTTCATCTCTAATTTGCTGTATCATTTCTCTTGGATAACCTCTTTCAATAAACATTTTTTTCCAAAATAACACATTCCTTGTCAAAATCATTATCTAAGGAGGTCATTCTGCTTGCACAGATAAATTGTCCCTTTATAATACTGCTTTTCTGAAAATAAGGATGAGCACTGAAAAAACAAATGTAAGAGTTAGAAAAAGTCTCTTTCCTGAAGATGGTAGACTTAAAACCCTCCTGCCCTTTATATATGGAAACATCTAAGTAGTCCATAGGGTCATGTGTAACCTTGTAAGTAAACTTCAAAAATGGGGTAGTAGTAGATAAATATTCAATAAATTTATCAAGATGCTCTAAGCTGTTCTCCCACAGGAGACTGATGTCATTCATGTATCATCTATACATCCTGCAGCAAGTAGCATAATGGGACTGGAGGACAAATTTGTCTTCCGAAATAGATAAAATGATGTTAGCATAAGTGGAGGCACAACTGGCCCCCACAGCAGCCCCCTTGCCCTGCCAGAAGAACTCTCCTTCAAAGAAAAAAAAGTTGTTCCTGAGAACCAAATCTGCCAATTACAAACAAACATAAATATTATTGTCAGAAAATACAACTTTGTTTCTCAGTGCTTCTTCTAACCATTGAAGAGCAGTATCATGTGGGATGACTTGGGTTTTGCTGACTCACCCTTATGCTGCTCTGATCATGTCCATTTTACTGAGCTAGTCTTAAAACTTGCTGGAAAGTTATGGGTTCTCCCTGGGAATCCTGCAGGGGCCACAGCTAGCATGTGCTTAGGCCTGTTTCTGCTAGCCATGTGCTGCATGCTGTCTACATTTGCTCTAGAGGCTGTTGAAACCATGCTTTTCTCACTTGCAAGCATATTTGTGTGCCTTTCTGTAAGCTCATGTATCTGACAAATCTCTGTAGCTTTGCTCAACCTTAAATCACTATCAAGAAGCAAAACCTTTCTCACTGCAGTATTACACCACATAGAAGCCTGTCTTTTATCAACTCATCTTTCAAATCACTAAGTCTGCACATTTAAGTCTTGTTTCTCAAGTCAGTAATATAAGCTGAAAAAGTTTCTCTTGGCTTTTAGTCTCTTGTATAAACTATGTGCCTCTCCAATGTAACATTTGTCTGGGGGTTACACATTTCTCTAAATTTACATTTCAGGCACTCAGGCTCCTCCCTTGATTCAGCTTGTACAACAATATGGCAGTTTTCTCTTGTCCTGCATATACTGTGCATAAACAAATGAACGCTGTCTTTCAACGGCTTCTGACCCTGCTATTTTAAGCAAAATAAATAGCTTCATATGCGCATCTTGATCAGAAAAAGCTGCTTGTATGAAAATATTGTATTCCTGCTCAGATACTCTTCAATTCTCTGCAATATTATGATCAAACACAAGTGGACTGAGTCTGCAAAATGCCTCTGCCATATCAACACACAGTAATAAAGACCCTTGGAATTATGTACGAACATACAGACATATATGCCAGAAATTTATGCCAGAACTTATAATTATGCTCAACAGGGCAAGACTCTTCAAAATAACTGCACTTGTAAAATAAGCTTTCGTAGCACAAAAAAACTTTGAAATCACTGTACTTTGTGAAACCACTCCTTATCACAGTAAGAAACACTTCAAAATGACTGCACTTTGCAAATAAACTGTACAAAGCACAAGAACCATTCTAGAAATGGCTGTACTTTGCAAAATAGCTGTACAGTGTGAGAAACACTGTGAATAAAATGTACACAGAATAAAAAACTTTTTGAAATGACTGTATTATGACTGCACTTTGCAAAATGCACACAGTAAACTCTTTGAAATAATTAAAATAAAAACAAGTAAAATATCTTCTATCTTACTGGTGCCTCAGCAAAATGTACTGTATTTAAACTGTGCTTTAAAATGTGAATTTGATTTGGTCTGATGAAGTGGTTCTAAATCCATGAAAGCGCTTACCATTTTTTTCTGATTTTATTTGTGAATTAAATATCATGTTCTTTTATTTTACTTGTTTTTATTTTGTTTACATATTTGTACAAGTTTATTTAATTCGGTTTTTCAACATATTTATTTTTTTTTCCAAAGTTTACAGATGGCTGAGAGGCTGGATATTGAATTGGACTTTATGATCAAACACAAGTGGACTGAGTCTGCAAAATGCCTCTGCCATATCAACACACAGTAACACCGGATGCTCCCAGGATGGAGAACAAAAGACAATGCTGGGCTATTTGTTGAACTTGTCTAGCAATCTGTTATTGTCTCTACAAATGGATAAGGAAGATTTTGAAACTAACAGCAATAATGTGGATATTCAGCAGTTTAATAAATTAACTAAAGAATTGGAAGATCAACTTTATAAGCTGAAATATTATCAATGGCAAAGGCTCCATTTTGAAGTCTGTATCCACCATAAAGTAGTACCGAGGGGCTTGAGAGTTCTGGTTATGCCCACATATGGAGCTACTTTTCCAGAACTGCTTAAGGATTGGCAAACTGTTTATCTCAATACTAGCTTTATGTATACTGAGCTGCTACTTGAATTCTTTAAGCCTATGTAAGATTCATTGATTGAGTCTGTCTCTTGGTGTCAATGGAGGATTTATGAAGGTTTTCCAGAAGCCATGGTTGAGCAGTGCATAGATGAGATCTTAACTAATGTTTCTGCTTTTTACGCAAGTATGTGACAGTAGAAAATTAAGAAGTTACAAAGAGATCTAACAGATTTCTCTATGACTTGGTCCATGGACTTTACAATGAAAGAAAGTAAAGCAGCTGCAACAGCTGATGAGACACACCCCCATGACACTACTCAGTGCCTTGCAGCGAATATGTCACCAGTGATGAATGCGAGCACATTCTCTATGGCCTCCAGTGCCAATGTCATTACAAACTCTGATTATGGCTCAGGTCAGTTATCAGTTATATGACCGAAGGTCTTAAAAAACAATGCTAAAAACTCACAAACTGTACTGGGGCAGATTTTTCAGAAGCTACCATTCTCCATACGATTGATGAAGCAGGTGGAGGGAGGCCACTCAACCAGCAGGGCTAGAAAGAGACAGAGGGATCAAACAGGAACAACCATGATGCTGACTATAAAGAAAATGTGGGGAATGACAGCAATGAGAGAATAGTTTATAACATTTCTAGTAGACCTTTAGACCTACAAGAGGACGCTGTCTTACAGAAAGGACTTTCTTTTATTCCAGCTTCCCCCACAGACATGGGAGAGGTAACTGCTGATTTACGTTTGTTTGCACAGACTTTAATGTTGCAATTGGCTTTTCCTGATAGGGTTAGCACTAGTATATATAAAAAAAAAACTAGCCTTTTCTGTCCTAACTTGAATGCTACACTGGATATTTTTTGTAAAGTATGTGAACGTGATTTAGATTTGATGTTCAGTCATGCGTTTTACAAACAGCAACATAGGAAGTTTATAATCTATCTGTGGAAGAACAAAAAGCTCTAGAGGGTTTACAGACTGATAAGAATATCTGTATAAAACTGGTAGACAAAGGCAGGTAAGTTGTAGTTATGAATATGTCTTTCTATACCCAATCAATTTTAGAACAATTATGTGATACTGAAATATATAAGCGCTGTGTACTTAAAGATAAATTACATATTATAAATAAGGTTTATGATGTCCTAAATGAATATTTGCTTGCTGGATGCATTAATTAAGAAGAGTATACATTTTGTATTGTTGAATATCTTCTCATACCCATTTTTCAGGCCCTACCCAAGATCCATAAGGATCTGATACAGCCCCCAAAGAGACCTATTGTTTTGGGACGGGGGTGAGCCACTGAAAAAATATATCTATGTTTGTAGAGAAGCATTTAAAACCTGTACTGAGGGATTACCAATATGTGCTGAGGGATACTAAACAATTTCTTAAGGACTTGTATACTGTGTTTATTGATGTTGGTGAACTATTTCATTATACTTTTGCTACACTAGATATCTCTACACTTTTTACAGTAATACCAAATGATACTGGCATAGATTATTTAAAACCCTTCGTATTAGGCCCTAGCATGTATAGTCCTTTTAAGATAGACTTATTATGCTTGTTAATGGAGACTATCCTGGAAAACAATGTTTTTACATTTTGTAATAACTATTATAAGCAAAAGAAGGGCATAGCGATGGGGACCCCATCTGCCAATAGTTATGCTAATGCAGTATTGGTGCATTGGGAGTCCATATACTTACTCTCCAATAATGAATATACTCCACATATAAGGTTTTATTGACATTTTGTCGATGATATTTTATTTTGTGGGTTGGAGAGAAAATATATTTGAATGAATTCATGGATTACTTACATAGTACAACCCCCTTCTTAAAATTTTCAGAAACATGTATAGAGTATCTTGATGTGAAATTATGTAAAAACATTCTATTAGGTATAACAACAACTCACTATAGAAAGGAATGCTATAAAAATAATATTTTACATCGTGATAGCCTACACCTGCCTCATATTTATAGAAATATAATAAGGGGACAACTGATGAGATCATCTAGATTAAACAATGACGTTAATGTGTTTATGAGAGAAGCTGATCTGTTGAAGCAGGAATTTTTACAGAGAGGTTATAAACTATAAGAATTATGGGCAGAGATTGATCAAGTAATGATACTAAGGAATACCACAGGAACAACTTATTTTTCGGAAAAAAATAATTATATAGGATCTGATGATAGAATATATACAAGAAAAGCTCCGGGTATATGCCTTATGTACTGAAGTAATATAGCAGAGATCTGTGACATCTTTAGAAAGAATTGGCATATCCTTAGAACGATAATGCTGTTAACAAAATAATAGGTTCATGACCTACTTTCACTTTTAGGAATAAATACAGCTATGTTATGGTAAGAAAGAGTTTAAGAAGGGAGGACATTTAGGCACATTACCACACATGAACTGTAATTTCTGTAGCTATATCGATAGTTCCAATGTATTTCAACACCCTAGAACAGGAAAAGTCTATACATTTGATATAAAGGTGACATGTAAATTTAGAAATTTGATTTATTTAGCCCAATGTTGTGTTTGTTATAAATTTAATATAGGAAAAAGTAACAGATCATTTATGGAAAGAATAAGGGAACATATTCATGCCATAAGACAAGGAAGCAATAATAATTCCCTAGCACAACATGTTCTAGAATCCTAAAAACCCCACAAGTTTAATTTTCAGATAGTGGAGTTAATAAATGAAATGGGTAGATTAGGAGATATAAGGAATAAAACTGAAGACAGAGAATTGCCTTGGAGTCTCAAGTTACAGGCGGATAAAGAGGGGGGGCTTAAATGATAAGGTCCCTTAAAGACCAAGACTTAAAAAATTAGAAGACCTTATATACTTAACTAATTGATGTTATCATGTGCTTGTTCTTCTATCTTATTGGTGCCTCAGCTAAATGTATTGTATTTAAACTGCTTTAAAATGTGAATTTGATATGGTCTGATGAAGTGGTTCTAAATCCATGAAAGTGCTTATCAGTGTTTTCTGATTTTATTGGTGAATTAAATAACAGGCTCTTTTATCTTACTTGCTTTAATGTTATTTACATATTTGTACAAGTTTATTTAATTTGGTATATCAACATCTTTGAAATAATTGTTCTGTAATAAAGCACTCACTGCAAACACTTTGCATACTCTGAAATACTTTGAACAACTCTGGTTATGCTCTGAATAGGTTTAGTCAATGTGAAATAGCAGCTCATGTCAAAACATGCCATTTACTAAAAAAATGCAGTTGCCTTGCTTTTTTTTTTGCTTATTTTGCCCTTTATTGTATTCTTTATGCCCATTTGACCTCTCATCATGCTTGTTATACTTTTCTTGTACTCGTTTTACTTTTAACATGCTCGTTATGTAAATCAGAAGTAACTCTGAACACCCACATAAGAATTTCTGATAATTCTATCAAATATCATGGTTTTCAATATTTTGCTTAATCAATAATGCATTTTGTGCCCTTTGTTTGATTAACAATGTGTTTTGCGCTACTCACTTGATTAATAATGTGTTTTGTGATTTGTGAATGCTTTGCATTGTTTTCTTTTACAAAATAAATCATTTGTGCAAGTTTTTATTACTTGAAGTTAATTTATGGCCTTTATTTAATTGTTTGTGAACTGTATCACCCAACCTACTCAATGTACCTTCACTGTTAGCTCTGCACCTCATGGCTTGAAGAAGTTGCACTCTGTATCCCGGTTCTGACACTATGTCACTTGTCTGGTCAGGATAAAACAGGCAAGTTCCACATTTACTCATCACATCTGGATGATGATGTTGTTGGATTTGTTTGTTCTCAAGTAAATATTTAAAATTCTGGCCTTTCTCATACATAACATTTGGTCTGAATTCCACATGTTTCAGAACATTTATTTGAGAACAAACAAATCTAACATTATCATCATCTGGGTATGATGAATAAATGTGGAACTTGCCCCTTCTGCTGACATATTTTAGAAGGACATGAATTTAATATCAATAATGTGAATGTTAAACTGAACCATATTATTCAGAGTAGTTTATTGTGCCCTATGCTCTCATTGTCCTGGTTTACATATAGGCAAAACAAAACAAAACAAATACTTAGAGACAGAATTTACAAACACATACATGATAGTAAAACCGAAAAACCCACTAGTGCAGCCTATGGACATTACATCTGGAGAAATGTGAATTGTGATGGCAATTATTATTAAATGGGACGAACTGGCCAGGACAAAATGATCAATTACCTATCATGAGTCTATTAAAGTTGATCATTAGAAGGATAACTGTGATACATGATCAACTTTTTTTCTGACTTCTTTGCAAATAATGTTAACATACTTTTAGTAAATCATTTTGGGGCTTAATGAATATTTAATACTTTTTGACCAATCAGGAGATATATTAAAATGGAGTTTACCTTCTATATACATGACTATGTGCCTATATGGAACTCTGATAGGACAGCACTATGGCCACACCTTCTACATGATGTTTCTGATTGGTTGTGTAGAGCCATTTATCAACCAATTAAGTGGTATGGTAGGAATGGTCTCCACTTATTACAAATTTGATTGATGTTTCATAGGAGGCTGTGATACGTGAATCTTGGGGGGTTGTGCTTGTTACATCAGCTTTAATGGATCCTATTTAATTAATTGGTTTTAAATTTATACTATCTGTTGTCAGAAGTGACGATGAAAGCGCTTATCAGTTTGGATTATTTTTACCATCTTTGGATAACAATTGGATACTGGCTTTTATTTTAATTCCATTCGTATTTTTAGATTTTATAAATAAAGCTTTTAAGTGATTGTATCCCACTGATCTTGACCATTTTGGGGCTTTGCTATACATTTTAAACAAGATATGGAATCTAATTGTAAATTCCATTTTATAAGTAACACAATTTAAGGGAATGACCAAACATGGGGCTTGTGTAAACGATGGCCATTTATCTTGAGTACCAAGTTAATTACACTAGATAATGGGCTAAAAAGTACTGTTAGACCAACAAAAGGGAATTGCAAAACTAAGGGAGTGATTTATATCTTTGTGTGTACAGGTTGCCCCAGTTTGTATACTTGGAAAATGAAACGCACATTACAAAAAAGGATTTACAAGCATTTACAAACTCATGTATGAAATTAAAGAGAAAATCTTAAGGATGCACTCATTAAACATTCCTTAGTGTGTGTGGTTTGATTTGTCAGTTTAAATTTGCTATTCTAGAAAAAGTGGACATTGATCTAAAGGGGTGGGGTTGGTCATTAAAAACTTTCCTTAAATATTAAATATATGTTCCAATCCAAAAATCAAACTCAACTTTAAGTCCAATAATGCCAAAAATGGAAATATATAATATGTTACAACACATGTAAAAACACATAAAAAAATAAATTAAATAGTGATGAAATTAATAAACATAACAATAATGAATGTTAAACTAAACCATGAAAGTAAATACATTTTTGGATTGGAACATATATTTAATATTTAAGGAAAGTTTATACACACTGTATTTTAAAAAAATTGATTAGGGATGATTCACAGGTATGTCATGTGATGTTGCATTTAGTATTTAACATGGCTGACAACACAACAGATTTTTTAACCTTGAAGAAGCTCGGTAATAACCAAGCGAAAGCGCTTGTTTTATTGTTTGCTGCTGGTGTGATTCAGATTACGTACCAATAAACGTGCTGTTCTTAACCTATTGCTTCTTACCACATTTTTTGGAGATTTGGGTACTGTGGCCGTGGACTTTGGTAAGTTTAAGATGTTACCGTGTCTTTAAAAACAGTTTATTTGAGGATATGGTATGAATACCTTATAGATTCTGATGAAGTATGGTGAAAGAATGTACTTAATCTGTCTTTCATTCAAATAAAGTACACGACTTTGTGGTGGTTTCGAGATTTATTTTACCAGCTTCTGGACTGCGTGCTGCACAGTGTACTGGTATTCCAGGTTTCTACCAGACGGAGCTTTTTGTGAGACATTTATTAGTTGTGTAACCTCATCTTTACACTCATATTGTTTCTGTTTGTTAATTTTAGCCAGTGTAGTTTGAAATGTGTTTCATTGTTTTTTGATAATGAAATATAACTACCAACTAACAGAAAAAAAAACTTTTATGCAGACGGTGAGTCTCCCTGTACACTTTCTTAGGTATACTAACTCAATCATCAAACAATTGTGAGGAAATTAAAAAAAATATATATAATAAAAAAATAAACTCAAAAATAGATAAAAAAGCAAGTTAATGTTTCTGCACTTACACAAGTGTAAGACAACTAGCATATTCATGTCCAAAATGTTGACCTCCCAATTAACCAAAGTAGAAATTTTAGTGATGTGTCTGGATCCATAATGACTTCCTTTCTAGAGTTATCATGTCTCTTTACTTCATGATGTTAATGTCAATTTTCAGATAAACACCAAAGTACTTAAGCATTGATAATGTCAAACAATGCCAAGATGAGATATAACATTTATGGTAATATAATGTGAGGTGGGTATATGATAAATTTATCTCTGCTCAGATAATAGTTTGAACATTTATTGTAATTGATAATAATGCCTAAAACTGATGCAAAAGAGTCAGCTGGTATATTGAGGGTAAAAAGCATATGATCTCCATAGACGGAAAGTGTGATAGGGACACCTACAACCAAATGGCATGCAATAAAATTGTTCTTGAAATTTAATTTTAGAGGTCCTACAACTGAGTTAAATGAAAAGAGGAATAAGGACACCACTACTGGATTCCTGAACAGAGTAGAATATAAGCATAGCCTCTTACCTTGGCCACAGAGTTTAGAAAGAAGCATCAAAGCCCATAACATTTAACATATTGAAAATGAAAATCCAGTTTACATAGCTGGATGCATTTGCTACACTACGTCACAATTGTCCACGGACCCTTAACAGAGTGCACTGAATATGTGAAGGTATTTCACAAAACTTTTTAACATTATATAAATATTTAGAAGGAATATTTAGCATGAATTTTTTAGTCTCCACATTACTTGCTCAGAAGACACACTTTTAAGTAACAGCATCATGTTATGCTGTTGAGACTGATAAGGTTACAAAGGTGAAGACAATGTTGTGGAATTTTAGGTGTTTAGGTGTTAAGATGAGTAGATTAAGACTCAAGATGTTATAATAAATCGATTGGCATTGGATTTACTAGCAAAGTGCATACATTCATTTAGAGTAACCACATACATGTCACAATCCCTTACAAATGAAAATGAAAATAAAATAAAAAAATTGCAAGGTAGCCTGCTTATTTGCACCCTAACATAGGTTCCATGCCCCGATAACCTCTTACTTAAGTATTCTAATTCCTTGCTTACAAAACTATAGAGAAGGTCAAAAACCATTAAAGCGAAAAATTGTTCCACACCACCTCAGTAGCATCCTACTGCAAAAAATCAGCCAGTAATCCCACGTAAAAAAGTCAACGAGCAATGAAGTTCCATTTTTGCTAATAGACATACACCCAAAAGTAAATTACATAACTAAAGACCTCATGCATTGAATGAATATTATCCCCTAAATAAGTTGAGAGTTACTGCCATTCAGTGTATGAGGTCCATGAGAAAAGGATGCAAAATACATGCCTCTGATAGAAACATAGGAAAACGGGAAAATACTAAGAAAGCTGTGACTGGAACCATAATATGCCTAGCTATATACATCTTTAAGGAGGCAAACGTAAAAGTTCTTGCCACCCTTTTCAAGCATCTAATAGTATTCACATGCCAAATTGAGCATGGCTATACATAACACCTCTGGTGTAAATCTGAACTGACTCATTCAACAGATAAAACTAGCTTTAAAAGTAACTAAAGTAGCACTTTGCTTGATCAATACTGATAACTTATTCCATAATCTGGGAATATATTGAGTTAGAAACCTATGCCCAGAGTGAATTTTGTTTATTTGTTGGAGTAGATTTAGTTTACAGAGTTGGAGTTTTGTAGAGCCACTGGTTTTGTGAAGAAATAGGAGGTCAAATAGAATTAAGACTTTTGTGACTCAAAAAAAGCATGCCAACAACAACCAACATGTCATGCCACCAACAGTCCATACAGATCACATCACTGTATAGCTCTTCACAATCTAGACTGGTTGGAACTCCCAACCCTACTATGCCTCAAACAACTCATAATTTGCCATTCTGTCATCTACCTACTAGATAAATGTCCTCCCTTAAAAACTTAGTAAAACCTTACACTAGCAGTAGATCTCTCCTCTCATCTGACAAACTACTTCTTGATGTCTCTAAAGCTAATAATAGCTGTGGGGATGCTTTGTTCTCAAAGCACATCTCCAGAATCTGGAACTCAATTCCCCAGCCCATTCTTTGTACACCTAACTTCTCCAAATTTAAAATTCTACTCAATGATCATTTCACCAAAAACTGGCTTTGCTCCTTCTCAAAACCAGGTTGACGCCTCAGTAACTTCTTCCTTTGCAATGTAATCCTATTCTATTCCTCACTAATGCTTTTTTTTCTTCGACTCTTTTCTCTGGAACTTATCTCCAGCCTACTCTTATATTTTTATCCTAATTGTTTTTATTTGATTAGGCTAACACCCCACCCCTAAGTAGAATTACATTACTGTTTTGTTTCTAATATGTTGCATTTGTTGTCTAACTATAATAATATGTATCAATGTGTGAATTACTAGCTTTACTAAATTATTTGTGTTACTATTGCTAGTCAACTCAATTGTATTACTGCTTAGTATGTAACCTGTTAACACTGTTCACTATGTATCTTGGAGTTTTTCTCCCCAGGCCTCTGCTGAAAATGGGCCTTTTTTGGACTCAATCATACACTTCCTATAATCAAATGTAAAATAAATAAAATAAATGTCACAGATCATTGGATCAGAGGGTAATCTACTGAATATAAGGAGAGCTGTCCTAATTTATCAGGACTGGTCAAGGGGTTAAGGTCTTTAATTTTCTTGATTAGAATTCTTTAGGTGATTTCCATTTGAGTAATATGCTTTGATTTGTACACAACAAAGGTGGTGGTGTATTATAAGGAAAGAGTGAAGTTGTTGAAAACCTTATTTGGATCTTGAAGATACTCTCTTGGAAATTGACTTGTCAGGATTTCCTGACTGTGGTAGATACAAGATCATTCAATGAGAGGAATTTCTCCCCATAAGTACCCAGGCCTCATGACCAAATAGGCATCCCATTTATAACATATTAGGTGGGAGCAGCTTATTTACTGAACCCTACCACAATTGCCCTACAATGGACATTTCAGGGAAATTAAAGCTGTTATTGAGAAATGTTGGTCTATTTTCAAACATGACCCGGAGATTGCCAGTAAATTAAGTAAAAGGCCAAACATAGTATATAGGAAAGAGGTTTGTTTAAAAACCATGATTGAAAGGAGTTTGGGAAGTCCCAATAAAGGTGGAATGAGTAAATGTGGACACTGTACCCAATGTAAAGTGATGTTAGAGGGTGCAGAAGATTTTATACATGGATACTGAATGATCAAATTGCAAAAGAAATTCAATTGTGACAGTAAGGGGGTGGTGTATGCCACAGTATGTAATGACTATACCTGTTTTTATATAGGTAAGACAATCAGGCATTTTAGATATCAGGTTTATCAACATGGTTATGACATCAAAAAGAAGGATGAACCTAATGCCCTATTCAAGACATATCAAAATGTATCCTACACATTCCTTCAAATTTGTCATAGAAGGTTTGGCTCACGACCCTTGGGGGGGTCCCAATGACATCATTTTAGAATTTATTGAGTTAAAGTGGCAACTTAGAGTTAATGCTGGGCGACATCCAGGACTCAATGATGTCATCACTATTTCGAGCTATTTAAAGTTGAAATCCATGTTAGCATTATAGTTATTGAATGTTATGATTAATTTGTATATATTTTATTTTACATTTATGCATTGTGTATTTATTTATTATTTTTTGTGAGTTTCACAACTGTTTTAGGTGCATGCATTTTGCTTTAATTGTTAATTGGGATTATGTGTGTGTGGCTTTCAAGTTCTTAAAGTGTTTGGGAATTTGGTGTTTTTTATTCTGAAGAAGTCCAGACATTGCGGACGAAAACGTTCAATCTGTCATTGGTATTAAATTAATTGTGCCTTTTACCCTCAGTTGGTGCTGCTTTTTCATGTTTTGTGTCTAGCTGGTGAGTATGGTTTAAGTACATGCTTGCCAACTCACCGGGCATGTAATGGCGATGGTATATTTTATGCACACATCTAACACACCTAGCCAGAATCCATGCTGTACATGTGCCCTTATTGCTGCTGTGAAATGCACGGTGTCACAGGGGTGACCATGATGGGGTACTGGAAGGGTATATCAGACACCTGTATGATAACTAACATCCTGTCATTGCGAAATGTGTCCACAGAGAATAACATAATAGTGGAAGACATGGCCTACAGTAGGGACATGTTCGTAACAACACCCATATACAATGCAACATCAGTGTATATACCTGTAGGACAATGGCAACTGCTGCAGAGATACACTATAAGGCATTACAGTGGTCCACATTATCAGCTGGGACTAAGCTGTAACACATGGTGTTCAATGTATGGGACACTGCAAAGTGACACACGTGTAGGGCTTACCTGTCATGCATCTGCAAAAATGGGGGGGGGTGTCAGCATGACACACCAGTGCACTACAGCAAGGATCCTAAGGATGCTAAAAATGGCTGTATCTGCACATAGTCAGGTTCAGGACCTGTGGAAGCTGTAACCCTAGCCCCACAATAATAGTGACAGCAATGTGTGAATAACATGGGATGTGCACATGAGTAGACCTTGCAATCATGCAGACTAGGGAGAAATGTGTAGGGAAGACTGAACATACACTGGCAAATGCAGATGGCCACACTGGTATACCCCTGCCAGGACTAGTGACTGCTGTAGTACACACAACAAGAGCTGCGATAAACTGTCATCATAAGGGTGTGCACACATATGCCCACATGGTGTGTATGCATCGTGGTCAGCAGCTGCACACCTAACACAATCCGTACACACTGCATGTGAAAGTAGAGGACATATGTCACATATCGGGCTCATGTACTGCTAAGATATGTGGTGATGTGGGTGCGTCAAATCAATAAAGGTGTGTACACTCCCCATATCCACAGTATACCTCTGATGGTTGTCAGTGTAAGAATATTGGTTTGGTCATACATGGTCCGCTCATGTTGAGAGCTGTGCATCAGACATCAGGCATTCACAAATGACATCTGTCCAATTATCATACCAGGTATGTGTTGCTGGAAAACATAGGAGCTGTGAGCATTAAGCTGACATAACTGATACAGTAGTACACATTCAGCAATGGGCCATACACCTGGCAGGGTGCAAAACAGGTACAGAGAAATACTGTGTTCACAGGTGCAGTGGCATCCAGGGGAAGGGGCTTCACCTAGTGACACAGCACATGCATCACACACATATATACTGTTGCCAGCATGGATTGACTGTAGCTGCATTGCATGCTGTCGGGTACCATATGTTATGCATGTTGACAGACGGGTAATAGGAGGACTGTATGTACTTTCATTGTGCAACCTCACCTTTATGTGCATGTGTGCATCCCGGTGGATAGTCAGTTTGTTTGTAGGGTCACTCTGGTGAAGTGGATGGAGGTTGATACATGTAGGATGCTTGTGTGCATGTGTTTGTGTGTTTGTGTGGCTGGCCATGTATGCACATGTGTGATTGTGGGGTGTTCATACAGCAATACCTTCCTCTGGGATCATGCAGTACATGTACATGGACTGCTACATTACACACCAGGAATGCCTGTCATGTGTGTAATCACAGGACAGCTGATAGTATAATATGGCATCCAGAGGGAAGGTAGACACCAGGTACCCATAACATCTCATTCAGCAGAGAGGTCACCTACAAACCATGTATGCAGCACTACAGATGCAATGGGGAAGTACTAGTCAACACCAGGGAGTGCATCCAAATATTATAGGTATCACATGATAGGCTGAAGGAGCAGCATATCTGGCATGTACTAAGCATTACATACAAATGGCAACCCAGTGTGTGAGATTATGGATAGAACATAGTAGCCCACACATATAGGGGCCATGCGAATGATGTCGGACATACAGAGGGTGCATACCGAATGACAGCAATGAGCCCATGTAAAACCACTACACACAGGTCAGGCAGGTAAAGTAGCAACAGGCCTTGTGTTGTGACTGCATGTGTAGGAATTTAGAGGACTGATATATTACTGAGTAGTATCAATGTGTGTATGTTAACAAGTGTGATGCAGGACGGGGTACCACATGGACATATACTTGGGACCGTCTGTAAAGCCATGGACAGGTAGTTATTACAGAGGTGAGTGTGTGTGTGTGTGTGTGTGTGTGGGTGTGTGTGCGTGTGTGTGTGTCTGCGTGTGTGTGCTTGTGTGCATGTGTGTGTGTGTGTGTGTGTGTGTGTGTGCGTGTGTGTACTGTTAGGCAATACTGTACAGGTTTTAAAGTGCGTTTATTGTTTTCCCTCACAGGTGGCGAGGTGAGTCAGGGTCCCTCCTGCATGCAGTCTGATGTTTGTGTCCATACAGACACCGAAGATGATGATAGTACTGTTGAGGCACAGGTAGGGTTGTCAGGGGCTGACACTGCACCAACATTTGGCATCCCCCTTTTAGCCACCTCAACCCCGCACACAGTTTCAGTGCCTATACTCACCCCATCACCAGTGGTAGCGGACAGATGGCTGACATTCAGTGGCAGTGCACAGGAAAGTGCGGTAACCATGCCTACTGTGTCTGTTCACAGCAGGCATATCCAGATATCCGGCAGGGCACCACATAGGCAGATTTCCCAGGGTGCTCATGGTAGGACCACTGGACATCATGCCCCTGGCAGAGGCAACATAGCTGGTACCAGCAGGGGCATGTTTCAGGCTGTCATGGCAGCACAGGCACATATAGAACATTACCACAGACAGGGCCTTAGGCTGCAGAGGGCTGCTCTCAAATCTGCAAATGACAATGCCTGTAAACTGGCTGGCGCCATCCATGGATTAACTGAGTTCATGGATATATGGTCTGGTGAGATGATGGCCCTATTCGACCATAGTTTGTCCATGCTGGAACGTGTGGTGGGAGTGTGGCAACGGCTGCGTGGACGTAGACCAGTAGTGCCTACAGCTGGTAGTCAACGTGAGTGTGCTAGGACACCAAAGGGCTCCCGTAGAGGCAGTACCAGCCCAGTCACTGCAGAGGGGCACTGTCCACACCACACCACAGCAAGCCACGAGCACATGGTCATGGTCAGTCCCAGGAGGGACCTGGTACCAGCAGGCATTTGTCATAATCAGGTGAGAGTAGCACATTGAGGTCTGTACCTGGATGTGCTCATGGGACCCCTGGCAGGCACAGTCCACATATCCATTGCCGGAGGCAGTGAACTGTGCACCATGCCAGGTATGGTCTGCAGCTGTCCATAAACACCTGTGTAGGGCAGCCACATGGCAGAACTGTGTGCATGCATACCCACACACTATGCAAACACACTAAGGGCAACCCCATAACTACACATACCACATCACCATGCCCAGGTCACCACAGTACACCCCTCACTCACACACATGGTGTCAAATGTATGGCCCACCCACAGGCTCTGATAAACCAACATCACACCCTGTGCATATGATGTTACCTGTGTCAAATCCCCGTCATTCATATTATCAATGCAGGGACAGGCTGATATGGTTCTGATGCACACGGTGACTGTGTACCACAGTACTGTAGTGTAACATGTTGTAGGAAGTAAAGTCTAATGCATATATGGCAAGTAGTGTAGCCATCCAGCAATGATGCCTTATAGCTGTTAGTAACACTGGTTGCTTGTGGTCTCTATAATGTTATCCATTTGTGTTGAAGGTGTGCATGTGTCAGCACAAGGATGCCCTGTGCATATGATAGCTATGCCACATCCCTGTCATCCATACCATCAATGCAGGGACAGGCTAATATGGTTCTGATGCACACGGTGACTGTTCTACAGTGTACCACAGTACTGCAGTGTAACATGTAAGGAGTAAAGTGTAATGCATATATGGAAAGTAGTGTAGCCATCCAGCAATGATGCATTTTAGCTGTTAGTAACACTGGTTGATTGCGGTCCCTATAATGTTATCCATTTGTGTTGTAGGTGTACATGTGTCAGGATGAGGATGGTCTGCAGTCATATTTCACAATGGGGTATGGCACTGTGGTGACACCATGGCTGTGACATATCTGAGGTACAGTGGAACACATGTCACAGGTTACTAAAACAGTTATTGCTTGTGCCACATGGACAGGTGATGCAACCTGATGTAGACCCATCCACATACAAGCACACAGCTACTTGGCAACACTGGGGACTAGATCCCTACCTAGCTATGTAGTGATACTGAAGTGTGTGGCTTACATTGCACATGCCACACAGCATTTAGGGTGAGGTAGGCCCCAGGTTACATGTTACATGCAGAATATCCCCAGACATGTACAGTATGCTAATGGGGTATATAATGGGTGTATATGGATAATACATAGTGTGACATACCATCATATACACATTAACAGACACATAACAGCCAGATACACATCTAAGATACCAGGGCCTATCACTGCTAAGTAACTTGACCATGTGTCCAATGTGTTACAGCACATGCATAACTGGCTTGGATTGTGGTATCAATTACCTGTATAGTTTATGGTGACAGTGGTAACCATAATGTGGTACATGGGACATATACTGGGTGTACCTTGGTGTAATGACAGTGTACACAGCACCCACATCCCCCACTGGATACTGTACTTCCTGAAACCCATGATGACAGTCTGCCATACCCACCATCACACATTGGCCATGACTGCAATACAACCCATAGTATACCCCAACAGTGGTACTGTAGGGATATGCATCTAATGCACATGCCATACCCATAGTAGGGTGTTGCATTGTCATGCCTCACATGTGGGCAGCAATAACACTATCTGTACTATTGTGTGGCAATGGGTATTGTAATAGGAGTATGTGGCCTTGGAATGCTGTACCCTACAGATATACGGACATGCACAGCTACACACATGCCAGTACACAATGGGTATCCCAAGCCTATCAACCCATTTCTAAAACACAGTTGTGCTGGTACTGCAAGGCTCATGTAGCCAGCATGGGGGGAGCTTAACAGAGTACATGTAATGTCCCATACAGCAGCAGACACACCTGACTATGGCAATGGGTGTTGCATTGGTTGTGAAGGTCCTCTTGGAATTCCGAAGTACAGGTGTGCTAACACACAGACACTGCAATACTCAGTCATGCACATGTACATGTATCAGTACAGGGGTGCATCACTGCAGGTGGTCATAGCTGTGTACCTAGCTATTGTACAAGGAGAGATAGGTTGTGTAGGGGTTGTGTGTACAGTGGTATCCTGCCACTTGCCAGGTTGCAGCAGGCAATCTATCCATGGACACTACTATGGTGACCCTCAGGGTGAGAATGACATGCATCAGCCAATCCTCCAGGTGCCTCCTGCACATGGCCACTGAGGTGATCAATCTGACATGTGTGCAACATGCATTACAACACATGGTTACTGTCTGTGATGGAGACCTGTACTCAATCATGTTCTGTTGACTGTGGTACTGTAGTGGAGGTACCCATGGCATGTGGTGCGTACAAAATTACATCTCCTATATGTGTCAGTTCTTAAACAACTGGACAGACATGTCAGTGTCAGTCAAGCTTAGGTTGCCTGTACATATCCCAGCTGGATACCTGCCATCTGCACATCTGTACAGGGACTGACAGTCATCAGCCTGGTAACTATGCAGTAGCATGAGTGTGTTGACAGATAGACATCTGACAACAATATGTATGCCATAACTATATGTTGAAAGCCCTCACTAACATGTGCTGTACAGATGGTAGTCTACAGTTACATTCCACATGACTGATCATTACCCAATAAGGGGTATATACTGTGACACAGCTCACACACCAGGGATACAACAGGGAGGCCTAAGTGTCCACCTATGCTCGCAGGTGTGCCTGTTGTCAGTACTACATTTAGCACTCTGCTCTTGCCTGGGTAAGCACTGTCAACAGTAGTACTGCCATGATACATTACATGCCAGTGTGACAGCACATACCCTGGGCTATTACACCTGTATGTAACACATTCACATGGATAACAGTGCTGTACAGGCCTCATATATGTCTGTGCCCCACACATGACACTTACACCCCTTGCTACTGTCATGACAGCACATAGGCGCATGTATTGTACATGGCATTACATACACTTAGTACAGATTATTAGACTGGGTGGTGTGACCTGATTACCAGAGCTAAGCCATGCTTAACAAGTATCAACATTGCTGCAATATTACAGCTGAGCTGATTTGCACACTGGTAAGCGAAGCCTACACTGGGTAAGCGCCCGTACATTTACCCATAGCTCAGCACTGCTTAGCTTTGCACAAACTTGTGCAAAAGCACTTAAACCTGCTCCAAACTGCATTAACCACTCAGTATCTGACAGCCCTTGTTCTGCAAAGCACCAAAATGAACAGCCATTACAGGTCTTGAACCCATGACCCTGTACACTAAAGTCACAGCACTTAACCACTACACCATGACCACTGTGAAGAAAGCTATTGTTTTACCAATATAGCTGTCAATACACATAATGAGAAGTATTGAACAATTGCCTTTAGTTCCTAAATTGTGTAGTCCTTGTTATTAATGTGACTGTTGCATCACATATGTTGTTTTATCATAATGTACACATAGCAGATACATACGGTGAAATAGATCTGGGAGGGTATACACAACCGTGAGATTTACTCATGACAGGAATATGGTTGTATACATATAATAGGTCTATATATGTCTACATGTACATACACATGTATACCCATACATATGTATGTATACACATCTGTATAGTGCAACATATATATGGCCATGTGTACATTTCTTTGTAGATATATATATATATATATATATATATATATATATATATATATATATATATATATATATATATATATTTATATATAGATAGATATTCGTATATGTATATATAGATATATGTATTTATAGCTATATATGTATGCACATCCTATGTGTACAGATGTGCCTAGTTATGTTGGTATATATGTAGATATCTATAAATATATTTGCATACATATCTATTCTGTTATACCTACTACTGTCAATATATATGTAGACATCCATACATATATGTGCATATGTATCTCTATCTGTATATGTGTAGACATGTATTGCTCTGTATATGTATATATCTGAGTGTTTATATGTATATCTATGTATATATATATATATATATATATATATATATATATATATATATATATTATATATATATATATATATATATATATATCCATCTATGTATGTCAATATGTATATTTGTATATATCTATATAGATATCTGGAGAATTATATATACATATATGCTCACCATATGTCCTGAACATGGAGTGGAGCCCTACCTCAGCCCCTATAGTTCCAACTTCATAGTGTAAGGGGATGTCAGGTATGTATTGCAGGTACATTTATAGACTATTGCTTCTGTAATAGGGATTGTCTTCACAGACATGGTGTGTGGGGGAGGTCACATCTGCTTTTAACATGTGAGCCATTGGCTACTGACAGACATCCTAAGGCCATCATAGTACAGTACCACTGCTAGCACAGTAATGCTCCTGTGGACTATAGCAGAGATATTGCCCAATATATGTGGACAGTCTGACACACCCTGGACAGTCCAGAGGTATACACAGAACCCCTTAGTGCAAGACATGTGGAACAAGCTTGACAATGTGGATGTTAACAGCCATGTAGATGGGTATAACACATACCTATTGGTATACGTTTGCCCACATAGGTTATGCATTCACACACCCCTGTCTGTCCTGACACATAATAACTGCTGGTACAGAGGTGACATGGCCACATAGTACCCACTAGTTATTGACATACATCTGTACGGCATCCCACTGCTTTGTCTGACATACATGACTGTTATGGTGGCCTGGCAGCAATACATCTGGCAAGTATCTGGATATGACATCTCACTGGGTAAGTACACTAAGCAGCTAGGCATGTCACAAAACACTGTGCAGGCTACAGGCATACTGGCTCAACACTGACCAACATTTCCTATGGGGAAATACACATAATCATGCATATATAGCAGGTTCTACAGGCATGTCACAGCACAGAGTAACAGACACGTGTGAAAGTGCATAACCATAACCAATGTGACCACAGCCACATATGGTAAGTTACCGTAATATTACAGTATATGGACTATCTATTCAACACCATCCTCATATGTGCCACTCACATAATAACCCTACTTATACTGCCCCATTACACAGTGTAGTCTGATGCCTGCCTGTGGTATGGGACATGTGTGTGTTTGGCCTTACAAACATGTAAGCCGAAAGGGTAACATACAGTGGAGCAGCATGTACCATCATAGGTTCATATATTCATAGGTTGGTACTAGGCTATCGGCCCTAGGGCCTATGCAAGCCTAGCCATAATAATTCCCTGGATATTTCTTCCCACAATATTTACTTCTCTGGACCCCTGTCTAGCAGGGTGACTGAGATGATCCCCGGGGTGAATTTCATATCTCCCATCCAATCATCAAGGTTCCTTTTTAAGAGGGCCAATGAGGCGCTCTGCTTGACATGTATGGGCAGTCTATTCCAGAGTATGGGGAGTCTCTGGGTCAGGAACCTATCCCTCCAGCATGTTTTGTTCATTGTGATGACAAGGTTTAGATCCCTGGAGCGTGTGGCTCTGAGAGGTTGTTATTTCTTTAAGTGGAGCATGTCCAACAGCTCAGGGATTGACATGACCTTGTATGGTAAGCAGAAATCGCCTCTGAGTAGATAATATGCCACAGAGTATAGCTGGAGTTTTTTTTAGACAGTCAGCAAGTGGCATCTGCTTTAGGCCTGTGATTCTTTTAGTGAGGTATTTCTGTGGCCTTTTCAGCTTTTGCAGATGTCTTGTGAGGTACATACCAAACGGGGCATTATACTCTATAATGGGTCTAATGAGAGATGAGTACAGTGAGACAATGACCTCCTTTTTTTCTGGATGAAAAGCCCTTAGTGATGAGGTGTGCCATGTAGAAGGATTTTCTGACTGTTGTGGTGATGTGGTTATCGAAAGTGGGACCACTGTCCACCTATGTCCCTAAGTCTTTCATCACACTTTCAATGTTTAGTGTCCTGCCATCAGATAGACCAGGACCAAGAACAATGATATCTACCACAGTCTGTACACAGGCCAAGGTACATATTAACAATATACACACTGTTGACAATCACCATAAGTACACTGACCTCAGTACTTTACACACAGTCACAGAATGTCCAGGTTATGTCATCAAATATAACCCCTACTATACATAACATGTGTAGCAGTCTGATATCTCACTGGCTTGTTATCAGATATGTCACTAAATATGGTCTACATCACATATGCACCTCTTACTGCATGATATATGTACAAAGGGTGACAGAGTTGTGGCTGGAGGCACAAACACAGGGCCAATATTGACATGTTGCTGTGATAACCTCATACCTTTACTGTTGTAATAGGGTTTATTGCAACATATGTCCTATGAGGGATATGAAGTCAGTAACTCTCACGTCTGTCACCATCTAAAGACTGCAATCCTCACACTACCTTCTGCAGTTCACAGATAGGTGCTCTGTGGGTAACACATGAAACAAAAGGCACCACACACTGCCCAGTCTGCAGATGACCTTCCAGATGGGGGTTTCCTCATAAACATATCACTGACATGACAGGTATTAAAACAT